>NW_026600354.1:0-155000 GCF_029448725.1 Salvelinus fontinalis | reverse complement strand
TCATAAGTCTTTTTTTTCATTTCACTTCACCAATTAGGACTATTTTGTGTATGTTCATTACATGAAATCCAAATAAAAATCCATTTAAATTACAGGTTGAAATGTAACAAAATAGGAAAAACGCCAACGGGGATGAATACTTTTGCAAGGCACTGAATTGCAGAATCCTTGACCTATATCTTTAATTTCACAATTGTTTCTGGTGTTACACCTAAGATGTCCTCCCCCTACATTAAGGAGCAGGTAACACTTTATTTGTCCATCTATAGATATTCTACAGACTATCAGTAATATTCCAAATAACTACACCAAAAGTATGTGGAAACCTGTTTGCCCAACATCTCATTCCAAAATCATGGGCATTAATATGGAGTTGGTCCCCCCTTTGCTGCTACAACAGCCTCCACTCTTCTGGGAAGGCTTTCCACTAGATGTTGGAACATTGCTGTTATAACAGCCTCCACTCTTCTGGGAAGGCTTTCCACTAGATGTTGGAACATTGCTGCTATAACAGCCTCCACTCTTCTGGGAAGGCTTTCCACTAGATGTTGGAACATTGCTGCTATAACAGCCTCCACTCTTCTGGGAAGGCTTTCCACTAGATGTTGGAACATTGCTGCTATAACAGCCTCCACTCTTCTGGGAAGGCTTTCCACTAGACGTTGGAACATTGCTGCTATAACAGCCTCCACTCTTCTGGGAAGGCTTTCCACTAGATGTTGGAACATTGCTGCTATAACAGCCTCCACTCTTCTGGGAAGGCTTTCCACTAGATGTTGGAACATTGCTGCTATAACAGCCTCCACTCTTCTGGGAAGGCTTTCCACTAGATGTTGGAACATTGCTTCCATTAAAACAAAAAAGCATTAGTGAGGTCGGCCACTGATGTTGGGCGATTAGGCCTGGCTTACGGTTGGCGTTCCAATTCATCCCAAAGGTGTTCGATGGGGTTGAGGGCTCTGCGCAGGCCAGTCAAGTTCTTCCACATCGATCTTGACGAACCATTTCTGTTAGGAACTCGCTTTGTGCATGAGGGCCATTGTCATGTGGAAACAGGAAAGGGCCTTCCCCAAAGTGTTGCCACAAAGTTGGAAGCACAGAATCGTCTAGAATGTCATTGTGTGCTGTAGATTTAAGATTTGCCTTCACTGGAACTAAGGGGTCTAGCCCAAACCATGAAAAACAGCCACAGACCACTATTCCTCCTCCACCAAACTTTACAGTTGGCACTATGCATTGGGGCAGGTAGTGTTCTCCTGGCATCCGCCAAACCCAGATTTGTCCGTCGGACTGGATGGTGAAGCGTGATTCATCACTCCAGAGAATACGTTTCCACTGCTCCAGTGTCTAATGGCGGCGAGCTTTACACCCCTCCAGCCGACGCTTGGCATAGCGCATTTTTTTTATTTTTTTTATTTTTTTACCGTTATTCTACCAGGTAAGTTGACTGAGAACACATTCTCATTTGCAGCAACGACCTGGGGAATAGTTACAGGGGAGAGGAGGGGGATGAATGAGCCAATTGTAAACTGGGGATTATTAGGTGACCATGATGGTTTGAGGGCCAGATTGGGAATTTTAGCCAGGACACCGGGGTTAACACCCCTACTCTTACGATAAGTGCCATGGGATCTTTAATGACCTCAGAGAGTCAGGACACCCATTTAACGTCCCATCCGAAAGACGGCACCCTACACACAGGGCAGTGTCCCCAATCACTGCCCTGGGGCATTGGGATATTTTATTAGACCAGAGGAAAGAGTGCCTCCTACTGGCCCTCCAATACCACTTCCAGCAGCATCTGGTCTCCCATCCAGGGACTGACCAGGACCAACCCTGCTTAGCTTCAGAAGCAAGCTAGCAGTGGTATGCAGGGTGGTATGCTGCATGGTGATCTTAGGCTTGTGTGCGGCTGCTCGGCCATGGAAACCCATTTCATGAAGCTCCAGACGAACAGTTATTGTACTGATGTTGCTTCCAGAAGCAGTTTGGAACTCGGTAGTGAGTATTGCAACCAAGGACAACTTTTGTAGCCTACCACTTAGCGGCTGAGTTGTTGTTGCTCCTAGATGTTTCCACTTTACAATAACAGCACTTACAGTTGACCGGTGGCAGCTCTAGCAGGGAAGATATTTGACAAACTGACTTGTTAGAAAAGTGGCATCCTATGATGGTGCCACGTTGAAAGTCACTGAGCTCTTCAGTAAGGGCCATTCTACTGCCACCTGTTACTATGGAGATTGCATGGCTGTGTGCTTGATTTTATACACCTGTCAGCAACGAGTATGGTTGAAATAGTCAACTCCACTAATTTGAAGGGGTATCAACATACTTTTGTATATATAGTATCTAGCTCTAACCCTAAACTTAACCCTTATCCTAAACTTAACCCTTAGTCTAACCGTAATCATGACATTAGCCAGCAGTTACTTATCGACAGATAGTTTGGTGATAGTATGACCATCTGTAGAGCATCTACAGATGGAAAATCCGGACTATCCAAATAAAGTGTGACTGGTGATCGTTCTGACTTCGGATCTACCGTCCAATTTCTAATAACAGAGATATGTTATATAATAACGAGATGGTGTCAAACAACGTGAGTCGTTGTCGCAACGGCAGAAAAGGCAGGTGGGAGGAAGCGAGGTCAGGTGGGAGGAAGCCAGGTCAGGTGGGAGGAAGCGAGGTCAGGTGGGAGGAAGCCAGGTCAGGTGGGAGGAAGCCAGGTCAGGTGGGAGGAAGCCAGGTCAGGTGGGAGGAAGCGAGGTCAGGTGGGAGGAAGCGAGGTCAGGTGGGAGGAAGCCAGGTCAGGTGGGAGGAAGCGAGGTCAGGTGGGAGGAAGCCAGGTCAGGTGGGAGGAAGCCAGGTCAGGTGGGAGGAAGCGAGGTCAGGTGGGAGGAAGCCAGGTCAGGTGGGAGGAAGCCAGGTCAGGTGGGAGGAAGCGAGGTCAGGTGGGAGGAAGCGAGGTCAGGTGGGAGGAAGCGAGGTCAGGTGGGAGGAAGCCAGGTCAGGTGGGAGGAAGCCAGGTCAGGTGGGAGGAAGCCAGGTCAGGTGGGAGGAAGCCAGGTCAGGTGGGAGGAAGCCAGGTCAGGTGGGAGGAAGCCAGGTCAGGTGGGAGGAAGCCAGGTCAGGTGGGAACATTCTAGCCAGTGAGAGGGCAGATACGCATGTGAACAACAGACTCCAATATAAAATAGATTTCTCAACGTTGCCGAGATGCCACGTGCATCCACTTATATCAGTACATTCGTAACAACCTAAACATTAGGGAACTTATATTCGATCAAATAAGTCTCACTTAGCAAATTAGCAAAAGCACAATATTTGTTGACCAAATCCGACACTTTCTCATAGACCTCCATACAAAAAAAATACCCTCTTGGTCTGCTTATCGCTCTATTCTTACGTGGACAGATTTTGATGTGAGTGGAGCCTCTTGCTTCGCCCTCTCTGTTAATAACCAACCCATGCTCTTTCTGTCCTACAGGAACCATGTGAAGCTGGAAGGCCTGGAGGACTGCAGGGTTCTAGAAGGAGATGACGACTCCATGTCAGACACCTACGGCTGCCCGGCCTACATCAGCCCAGAGATCCTGAACGGCTCCAGCTCCTACTCCGGGAAGCAGGCGGACGTCTGGTCCCTAGGGGTGATGCTCTACACTATGCTGGTGGGACGCTACCCTTTCCACGACCCAGACCCAGCTACCCTCTTCTCCAAGATCCGTCGGGGCCATTGCTGCCTACCCGAGGGCCTCTCTCCCCGGGCTAAGTGCCTGTTGCGATCCCTGCTGAGGAAAGAACCATGGGACAGACTGACTGCCGCCGAGGTGCTTATCCATCCGTGGTTCCACACCACTGCCGACAACGCACAGGAAACAGGGGACAGTGAACAGGAAGTGGGCTCAGTGGAACAGACAGTGCCTTCCTGTGATATGGAAGAGGAGGATGATCTGTTCTGTTGATCGATGGGATGCGTCGACGTGACTGACTCGACCCCTGGAGTGGAATCGGAACAAAACATGCTCAAATGTCACCTTCAAGAGGGTTTACATTTTATTTGGATTTGTTATTGGATAATGGTCGTATACTGTTGTGTATGTACCTCAGACACAAGTTTGTAACTCAAAGTACTGTAGTGTTTCATCTATGTGTTAGATTAAGGGAGTTGTGTGAAGCACTCAACCATAACTGTGCGTTGTGTGTGTTCACAATAAGTCATTTGGTGCTAAAAACCAGCTCACCGTCACATGATGATGTTTTACTAGAGTAGACTAAAGATACAATCTGCTGTTTAAACCGACACCCTGGCACTGCTTTGGTAAATAGCTGAGGGAACAACAGAGTAGAAACTCAGGGGCTAATAGAGGTGTGGGAAAGTGTATATTTCTACCCTGAGTAATGAACTGACATCTGACTATTTCTAGCCTGAGTACTGAAATGACATCTGACTATTTCTAGCCTGAGTCATGAACTGACTATTTCTACCCTGAGTCCTGAACTGACTATTTCTACCCTGAGTCCTGAACTGACTATTTCTACCCTGAGTCCTGAACTGACTATTTCTACCCTGAGTCCTGAACTGACTATTTCTACCCTGAGTACTGAACTGACTATTTCTACCCTGAGTCCTGAACTGACTATTTCTACCCTGAGTCCTGAACTGACTATTTCTACCCTGAGTCCTGAACTGACTATTTCTACCCTGAGTCCTGAACTGACTATTTCTACCCTGAGTCCTGAACTGACTATTTCTACCCTGAGTACTGAACTGACTATTTCTACCCTGAGTCCTGAACTGACTATTTCTACCCTGAGTCCTGAACTGACTATTTCTACCCTGAGTCCTGAACTGACTATTTCTACCCTGAGTCCTGAACTGACTATTTCTACCCTGAGTCCTGAACTGACTATTTCTACCCTGAGTCCTGAACTGACTATTTCTACCCTGAGTCCTGAACTGACTATTTCTACCCTGAGTACTGAACTGACTATTTCTACCCTGAGTACTGAACTGACTATTTCTACCCTGAGTCCTGAACTGACTATTTCTACCCTGAGTCCTGAACTGACTATTTCTACCCTGAGTACTGAACTGACTATTTCTACCCTGAGTACTGAACTGACTATTTCTACCCTAAGTACTGAACTGACAATTTCTACCCTGAGTACTGTGCTGTACTGTGATTACTGCTCTTTCTTCATTCAAATCTGAGGTTCAGTGGCTCCATCGCTATGGTTAGTCTGTCCATTTGGCAGCCTATTACCTCTGTAGGGCCCCACAGCCATATGGACCCTGGTCAACAGTAATGCATTACATAGGGAGTAGGGTTCCATTTGTGATGCAGACTAAGACAGTGATATTCCCTCTCTTTAATGCTCAGTCTGGCAGTCATTCTCCACATGACAGTGATGTTCCCTCTCTTTAATGTTCAGTCTAGCAGTCATTCTCTTCTCGTCTATTGTGGCCCATTTAGTGTTTCCTCAATGACTTTTGGCCAAATTAATCTACAATCAACTATTGTTTTTTTTGGGCAAGACTTTTCATTATCTGTTGTTTTGTTTGATCTTCTGAAAAGCTGTTTGACGTAGGGTGAACCACGTATTCATTCAAGACTTTAACTGACACGCGTGGACATTGTTTATAGTGCACTGTGAATGAAGTATTTGTGACACATTCTCAAGGCTTAACCACATAGGTTAAAGAGAAAATATGATTCATTGTAAAAACATGTAAATATGTATGTGGAGAAATGTTATAAAATATATATTTTATATTCAGATTCTGTTGTTTATTGTGTATTTGTCCACTCACACACTACCGCTCACACACTTGTTGGATGCCTAGAGTTTGTTCGTCACGGGAGCCATCTCCTGCCTCTCCTCCCCCATCTGATGGCGGAGTCGATGGAGCACAGCAAGAGAATCATGACAATCAACGATGGTCGCATGTCACGAGTCGTGGAAGACGAAGACAGCGGCCTCCCATAAAGCAGTCTACACTCCCAACAAGAGGCCCGGAGGGGATACAAACAACTAATAGTTTCACCATCCTGGAGCCTGATCTTCCTTCAGCGATGGGGGTACTTGTGTCTGGAGCCTGATCTTCCTTCAGCGATGGGGGTACCTGTGTCTGGAGCCTGATCTTCCTGCACCTTCAGCGATGGGGGTACCTGTGTCTGGAGCCTGATCTTCCTCACCTTCAGCGATGGGGGTACCTGTGTCTGGAGCCTGGTCTTCCTGGACCTTCAGCGATGGGGGTACCTGTGTCTGGAGCCTGGTCTTCCTGCACCTTCAGCGATGGGGGTACTTGTGTCTGGAGCCTGATCTTCCTTCAGCGATGGGGGTACTTGTGTCTGGAGCCTGATCTTCCTTCAGCGATGGGGGTACCTGTGTCTGGAGCCTGATCTTCCTTCAGCGATGGGGGTACCTGTGTCTGGAGCCTGGTCTTCCTGCACCTTCAGCGATGGGGGTACCTGTGTCTGGAGCCTGATCTTTCTGCACCTTCAGCGATGGGGGTACCTGTGTCTGGAGCCTGGTCTTCCTGCACCTTCAGCGATGGGGTACCTGTGTCTGGAGCCTGGTCTTCCTGCACCTTCAGCGATGGGGGTACCTGTGTCTGGAACCTGATCTTCCTGCACCTTCAGCGATGGGGTACCTGTGTCTGGAGCCTGATCTTCCTCACCTTCAGCGATGGGGGTACCTGTGTTTGGAGCCTGATCTTTCTGCACCTTCAGCGATGTGGGTACCTGTATCTGCGGCCACAGTGCCTACTCCTATGATTTCTAAGTCGACGTCGGTAACCTTCCGTGCCTGCTCTGGATCGAGTGGGGCTTCTCCATCTGTCGGAGGCCTGCACCAGGCGTCGGGAACAACAGGCTCAAGTTGTCCTGCCTCTCACCCGTATATAAAGAGATTTCTGAATCCTGTGACGCGTGGGAGTGGGAGGATTTCCTCGTCCTTCTCGCCAGCCGTGATTTTGGGCAGCTCCATGGTAAGAAATGGGACCGTTCCTGGTGCAAAAACAATGTCCTATCCTGGATCTTGAGTAAATGACATTACTAAGCTGCACCCGAATGTACTAGGTCAGGACATGGACATTGATTCTATCGTAGTCCATGTGGGTTTTAATGACATTATGAAGGGCAGTTCTGAACAGTTGAAACTCTATTTTAAAGAGCCGATTGACTCTCTGCTAGACACTAATAAAAGACCCATCATATCTGGCCCTGTGCCCTCTCTGATCATATCTGGCCCTGTGCCCTCTCTGATCATATCTGGGCCTGTCCCCTCTCTGATCATATCTGGCCCTGTGTCCTCTCTGATCATATCTGGCCCTGTGTCCTCTCTGATCATATCTGGCCCTGTGCCCTCCCTGATCATATCTGGCCCTGTCCCCTCTCTGATCATATCTGGCCCTGTGACCTCTCTGATCATATCTGGCCCTGTGACCTCTCTGATCATATCTGGCCCTGTGCCCTCTCTGATCATATCTGGCCCTGTGTCCTCTCTGATCATATCTGGCCCTGTGCCCTCTCTGATCATATCTGGCCCTGTGCCCTCTCTGATCATATCTGGCCCTGTGCCCTCTCTGATCATATCTGGCCCTGTGCCCTCTCTGATCATATCTGGCCCTGTGTCCTCTCTGATCATATCTGGCCCTGTGTCCTCTCTGATCATATCTGGCCCTGTGCCCTCTCTGAATCGTGGTATAAGGAGGATGGGATCCACCCAAATAATTGTGGTTCCTGGATCCTTTCACAGCATTATAAGGCTGCGTTGAGACAATGACTTATCAATGACCCAAGCCCAGCTCAGTTAATCTCTATCATTATGATGCTGATTTATCAGTGACCCAAGCCCAGTTCAGTTAATCTCTATCATTATGATGCTGATTTATCAGTGACCCAAGCCCAGCTCAGTTAATCTCTATCATTATGATGCTGACTTATCAGTGACCCAAGCCCAGCTCAGTTCATCTCTACCATTATGATGCTGATTTATCAGTGACCCAAGCCCAGCTCAGTTCATCTCTACCACTGAGTTGTCATAATGCTTCAGCACATGTACATTATCCCAGGGGGCGCTGGAAGACACAATGTAAGTCACCTAATGTATGTCCCTCTAACTGCCCTGAATACCTCTGCTGATCCTACAGATAATGTATGAAGTAATCATGTGCCTATGAACCAGATTTATACTGTTAGCACTAAGCCGGTGTGCCCTAGTAGGAAGTGCACTGTTTGCAGCTCACCCTGTTAGCCCTGAGGGGGTGTGCCCTAGCAGGAAGTCCACTGTGTGCAGCTCACCCTGTTAGCCCTGAGGGGGTGTGCCCTAGCAGGAAGTCCACTGTGTGCAGCTCACCCTGTTAGCCCTGAGGGGGTGTGCCCTAGTAGGAAGTGCACTGTGTGCAGCTCACCCTGTTAGCACTGAGGCGGTGTGCCCTAGTAGGAAGTCCACTGTGTGCAGCTCACCCTGTTAGCACTAACATAAATAACCTGAGCATGTCTACCTCTGCTGAGCTTCCCAGTAAAGCAATAAAATCATGTAAGAATGCCAGAAGAAAAGTGCCCAAAATATCCCACGTTAACATATGTAGCTTAAGAAACAAGGTTCATAAAATCAATAATTTGCTAATAACAGATGACATTTATCTTCTGACTATCTCTGAACCTCACTTAGATAATAGCTTTGATGATACAGTGGTAGCAATACAAGGTTATAACATCTACAGAAAAGACAGAAATACCAAAGGTGGAGGTGTTGCTGTTTATATTCAGAACCACATTCCTGTAACGTTTAGAGAGGATCTCATGTTAAATACTGTTGAAGTAATATGGCTACAGGTTCATCTGCCTCACCTAAAGCCCATTCTGGTGGGAAGCTGCTATAGACCCCCAAGTGTTAACAGTCAGCATCTGGATAAAGTGTGAAATGCTTGATAATATGTGATATCAACAGAGAGGTATATTTTCTGTGTGATTTAAATATTAACTGGCTTTCATCAAGCTGCCCACTCAAGAAAAAGCTTCAAACTGTAATTAGTGCCTGCAACCTGGTTCAGGTTATCAGTCAACCTACCAGGGAAGTTACAAACAACACAGGAATGAAATCATCAACATGTATTGATCACATCTTTACTAATGGAATGGTCTAGTTATCCATGTGAGACACGCAGATTCGGTCTCGACCTAAAAGTCTTTATTGAAGACTCATCTCTTCAGTAGGTCCTATGATTGAGTGTAGTCTGGCCCAGGAGTGTGAAGGTGAACGGAAAGGCTCTGGAGCAACGAGCCGCCCTTGCTGTCTCTGCCTGGTCGGTTCCCATCTCTCCACTGGGATTCTCTGCCTCTAACCCTATTATAGGGGCTGAGTCACTGGCTTACTGGTGCTCTTCCATGCCGTCCCTGGGAGGGGTGCGTCACTTGAGTGGGTTGAGTTACTGATGTGATCTTCCTGTCTGGGTTGGCGCCCCCCTCGGGTTGGTGCCGCGGGGGAGATCTTCGTGGGCTATACTCGGCCTTGTCTCAGGATGGTAAGTTGGTGGTTGAAGATATCCCTCTAGTGGTGTGGGGGCTGTGCTTTGACAAAGTGGGTGGGGTTATATCCTACCTGGTTGGCCCTGTCCAGGGGTATCATCGGATTGGGCCACAGTGTCTCCCGACCCCTCCTGTCTCAGCCTCCAGTATTTATGCTGCAATAGTTTGTGTCGCAGGGCTAGGATCAGTCTGTTAAATCTGGAGTATTTCTCCCGTCTTATCCGGTGTCCTGTGTCAATTTAAGTATGTTCTCTCTAATTCTCTCGCTCTGTCTTTCTCTCTCTCCCTCTCTCTCTCTTTCTCTCAGAGGTCCTGAGCCCTAGGACTATGCCTCAGGACTACCTGGCCTGATGACTCCTTGCTGCCCCCAGTCCGCCTGGTCATGCTGCTGCTCCAGTTTCAACTGTTCTGCCTACGGCTATGGAACCCTGACCTACACTACTTTACTACCAGGGTCCATGGTCTAAAGTAGTGCACTACCAGGGTCCCTGGTCCAAAGTAGTGAACTACCAGGGTCCCTGGTCTAAAGTAGTGTACTACCAGGGTCCCTGGTCTAAAGTAGTGCACTACCAGGGTCTAAAGTAGTGTACTACCAGGGTCCATGGTCTAAAGTAGTGCACTACAAGGGTCTAAAATAGTGTACTACCAGGGTCCATGGTCTAAAGTAGTGCACTACCAGGGTCTAAAGTAGTGCACTACCAGGGTCCAAAGTAGTGAACTACCAGGGTCCCTGGTCTAAAGTAGTGTACTACCAGGGTCCCTAGTCTAAAGTAGTGTACTACCAGGGTCTAAAGTAGTGTACTACCAGGGTCTAAAGTAGTGTACTACCAGGGTCCCTGGTCTAAAGTAGTGTACTACCAGGGTCCCTGGTCTAAAGTAGTGTACTAACAGGGTCTAAAGTAGTGCACTACCAGGGTCCCTGGTCTAAAGTAGTGTACTACCAGGGTCCCTGGTCTAAAGTAGTGTACTACCAGGGTCCCTGGTCTAAAGTAGTGTACTACCAGGGTCCCTGGTCTAAAGGAGTGTACTACCAGGGTCCCTGGTCTAAAGTAGTGTACTACCAGGGTCCCTGGTCTAAAGTAGTGTACTACCAGGGTCTAAAGTAGTGCACTACCAGGGTTCCCTGGTCTAAAGTAGTGTACTACCAGGGTCCCTGGTCTAAAGTAGTGTACTACCAGGGTCCCTGGTCTAAAGTAGTGTACTACCAGGGTCCCTGGTCTAAAGTAGTGTACTACCAGGGTCCCTGGTCTAAAGTAGTGTACTACCAGGGTCTAAAGTAGTGCACTACCAGGGTCCATGGTCTAAAGTAGTGCACTACCAGGGTCTAAAGTAGTGTACTACCAGGGTCCCTGGTCTAAAGTAGTGTACTACCAGGGTCTAAAGTAGTGCACTACCAGGGTCTAAAGTAGTGCACTACTAGGGTCCCTGGTCTAAAGTAGTGTACTACCAGGGTCTAAAGTAGTGCACTACCAGGGTCCCTGGTCTAAAGTAGTGCACTACCAGGGTCTAAAGTAGTGCACTACCAGGGTCCCTGGTCTAAAGTAGTGTACTACCAGGGTCCATGGTCTAAAGTAGTGTACTACCAGGGTCCAGGGTCTAAAGTAGTGTACTACCAGGGTCTAAAGTAGTGTACTACCAGGGTCCCTGGTCTAAAGTAGTGCACTACCAGGGTCCCTGGTCTAAAGTAGTGTACTACCAGGGTCTAAAGTAGTGAACTACCAGGGTCCATGGTCTAAAGTAGTGAACTACCAGGGTCCCTGGTCTAAACTAGTGTACTACCAGGGTCCCTGGTCTAAAGCAGTGTACTACCAGGGTCCCTGGTCTAAAGTAGTGTACTACCAGGGTTCCTGGTCTAAAGTAGTGCACTACCAGGGTCCCTGGTCTAAAGTAGTGCACTACCAGGGTCCCTGGTCTAAAGTAGTGCACTACCAGGGTCCCTGGTCTAAAGTAGTGTACTACCAGGGTCCCTGGTCTAAAGGATTGTACTACCAGGGTCCCTGGTCTAAAGGAGTGTACTACCAGGGTCCCTGGTCTAAAGTAGTGTACTACCAGGGTCCCTGGTCTAAAGTAGTGTACTACCAGGGTCTAAAGTAGTGCACTACCAGGGTTCCCTGGTCTAAAGTAGTGTACTACCAGGGTCCCTGGTCTAAAGTAGTGTACTACCAGGGTCCCTGGTCTAAAGTAGTGTACTACCAGGGTCCCTGGTCTAAAGTAGTGTTCTACCAGGGTCCCTGGTCTAAAGTAGTGTACTACCAGGGTCTAAAGTAGTGTACTACCAGGGTCCCTGGTCTAAAGTAGTGTACTACCAGGGTCTAAAGTAGTGCACTACCAGGGTCTAAAGTAGTGCACTACCAGGGTCCCTGGTCTAAAGTAGTGTACTACCAGGGTCTAAAGTAATGCACTACCAGGGTCCCTGGTCTAAAGTAGTGCACTACCAGGGTCTAAAGTAGTGCACTACCAGGGTCCCTGGTCTAAAGTAGTGTACTACCAGGGTCCATGGTCTAAAGTAGTGTACTACCAGGGTCCAGGGTCTAAAGTAGTGTACTACCAGGGTCTAAAGTAGTGTACTACCAGGGTCCCTGGTCTAAAGTAGTGCACTACCAGGGTCCCTGGTCTAAAGTAGTGTACTACCAGGGTCTAAAGTAGTGCACTACCAGGGTCCCTGGTCTAAAGTAGTGTACTACCAGGGTCTAAAGTAGTGCACTACCAGGGTCCCTGGTCTAAAGTAGTGCACTACCAGGGTCTAAAGTAGTGCACTACCAGGGTCCCTGGTCTAAAGTAGTGTACTACCAGGGTCCATGGTCTAAAGTAGTGTACTACCAGGGTCCAGGGTCTAAAGTAGTGTACTACCAGGGACTAAAGTAGTGTACTACCAGGGTCCCTGGTCTAAAGTAGTGCACTACCAGGGTCCCTGGTCTAAAGTAGTGTACTACCAGGGTCTAAAGTAGTGAACTACCAGGGTCCATGGTCTAAAGTAGTGAACTACCAGGGTCCCTGGTCTAAAGTAGTGTACTACCAGGGTCCCTGGTCTAAAGCAGTGTACTACCAGGGTCCATGGTCTAAAGTAGTGTACTACCAGGGTCCCTGGTCTAAAGTAGTGTACTACCAGGGTCCCTGGTCTAAAGTAGTGCACTACCAGGGTCCCTGGTCTAAAGTAGTGCACTACCAGGGTCCCTGGTCTAAAGTAGTGTACTACCAGGGTCCCTGGTCTAAAGTAGTGTACTACCAGGGTCCCTGGTCTAAAGTAGTGTACTACCAGGGTCCCTGGTCTAAAGTAGTGTACTACCAGGGTCCCTGGTCTAAAGTAGTGTACTACCAGGGTCCCTGGTCTAAAGTAGTGTACTACCAGGGTCTAAAGTAGTGCACTACCAGGGTTCCCTGGTCTAAAGTAGTGTACTACCAGGGTCCCTGGTCTAAAGTAGTGTACTACCAGGGTCCCTGGTCTAAAGTAGTGTACTACCAGGGTCCCTGGTCTAAAGTAGTGTACTACCAGGGTCCCTGGTCTAAAGTAGTGCACTACCAGGGTCCCTGGTCTAAAGTAGTGTACTACCAGGGTCCCTGGTCTAAAGTAGTGTACTACCAGGGTCCCTGGTCTAAAGTAGTGTACTACCAGGGTCCCTGGTCTAAAGGAGTGTACTACCAGGGTCCCTGGTCTAAAGTAGTGTACTACCAGGGTCCCTGGTCTAAAGTAGTGTACTACCAGGGTCTAAAGTAGTGCACTACCAGGGTTCCCTGGTCTAAAGTAGTGTACTACCAGGGTCCCTGGTCTAAAGTAGTGTACTACCAGGGTCCCTGGTCTAAAGTAGTGTACTACCAGGGTCCCTGGTCTAAAGTAGTGTACTACCAGGGTCCCTGGTCTAAAGTAGTGTACTACCAGGGTCTAAAGTAGTGCACTACCAGGGTCCATGGTCTAAAGTAGTGCACTACCAGGGTCTAAAGTAGTGTACTACCAGGGTCCCTGGTCTAAAGTAGTGTACTACCAGGGTCTAAAGTAGTGCACTACCAGGGTCTAAAGTAGTGCACTACTAGGGTCCCTGGTCTAAAGTAGTGTACTACCAGGGTCTAAAGTAGTGCACTACCAGGGTCCCTGGTCTAAAGTAGTGCACTACCAGGGTCTAAAGTAGTGCACTACCAGGGTCCCTGGTCTAAAGTAGTGTACTACCAGGGTCCATGGTCTAAAGTAGTGTACTACCAGGGTCCAGGGTCTAAAGTAGTGTACTACCAGGGTCTAAAGTAGTGTACTACCAGGGTCCCTGGTCTAAAGTAGTGCACTACCAGGGTCCCTGGTCTAAAGTAGTGTACTACCAGGGTCTAAAGTAGTGAACTACCAGGGTCCATGGTCTAAAGTAGTGAACTACCAGGGTCCCTGGTCTAAACTAGTGTACTACCAGGGTCCCTGGTCTAAAGCAGTGTACTACCAGGGTCCCTGGTCTAAAGTAGTGTACTACCAGGGTTCCTGGTCTAAAGTAGTGCACTACCAGGGTCCCTGGTCTAAAGTAGTGCACTACCAGGGTCCCTGGTCTAAAGTAGTGCACTACCAGGGTCCCTGGTCTAAAGTAGTGTACTACCAGGGTCCCTGGTCTAAAGTAGTGTACTACCAGGGTCTAAAGTAGTGCACTACCAGGGTTCCCTGGTCTAAAGTAGTGTACTACCAGGGTCCCTGGTCTAAAGTAGTGTACTACCAGGGTCCCTGGTCTAAAGTAGTGTACTACCAGGGTCCCTGGTCTAAAGTAGTGTTCTACCAGGGTCCCTGGTCTAAAGTAGTGTACTACCAGGGTCTAAAGTAGTGTACTACCAGGGTCCCTGGTCTAAAGTAGTGTACTACCAGGGTCTAAAGTAGTGCACTACCAGGGTCTAAAGTAGTGCACTACCAGGGTCCCTGGTCTAAAGTAGTGTACTACCAGGGTCTAAAGTAGTGCACTACCAGGGTCCCTGGTCTAAAGTAGTGCACTACCAGGGTCTAAAGTAGTGCACTACCAGGGTCCCTGGTCTAAAGTAGTGTACTACCAGGGTCCATGGTCTAAAGTAGTGTACTACCAGGGTCCAGGGTCTAAAGTAGTGTACTACCAGGGTCTAAAGTAGTGTACTACCAGGGTCCCTGGTCTAAAGTAGTGCACTACCAGGGTCCCTGGTCTAAAGTAGTGTACTACCAGGGTCTAAAGTAGTGCACTACCAGGGTCCCTGGTCTAAAGTAGTGTACTACCAGGGTCTAAAGTAGTGCACTACCAGGGTCCCTGGTCTAAAGTAGTGCACTACCAGGGTCTAAAGTAGTGCACTACCAGGGTCCCTGGTCTAAAGTAGTGTACTACCAGGGTCCATGGTCTAAAGTAGTGTACTACCAGGGTCCAGGGTCTAAAGTAGTGTACTACCAGGGACTAAAGTAGTGTACTACCAGGGTCCCTGGTCTAAAGTAGTGCACTACCAGGGTCCCTGGTCTAAAGTAGTGTACTACCAGGGTCTAAAGTAGTGAACTACCAGGGTCCATGGTCTAAAGTAGTGAACTACCAGGGTCCCTGGTCTAAAGTAGTGTACTACCAGGGTCCCTGGTCTAAAGCAGTGTACTACCAGGGTCCATGGTCTAAAGTAGTGTACTACCAGGGTCCCTGGTCTAAAGTAGTGTACTACCAGGGTCCCTGGTCTAAAGTAGTGCACTACCAGGGTCCCTGGTCTAAAGTAGTGCACTACCAGGGTCCCTGGTCTAAAGTAGTGTACTACCAGGGTCCCTGGTCTAAAGTAGTGTACTACCAGGGTCCCTGGTCTAAAGTAGTGTACTACCAGGGTCCCTGGTCTAAAGTAGTGTACTACCAGGGTCCCTGGTCTAAAGTAGTGTACTACCAGGGTCCCTGGTCTAAAGTAGTGTACTACCAGGGTCTAAAGTAGTGCACTACCAGGGTTCCCTGGTCTAAAGAAGTGTACTACCAGGGTCCCTGGTCTAAAGTAGTGTACTACCAGGGTCCCTGGTCTAAAGTAGTGTACTACCAGGGTCCCTGGTCTAAAGTAGTGTACTACCAGGGTCCCTGGTCTAAAGTAGTGCACTACCAGGGTCCATGGTCTAAAGTAGTGAACTACCAGGGTCTAAAGTAGTGTACTACCAGGGTCCCTGGTCTAAAGTAGTGTACTACCAGGGTCTAAAGTAGTGCACTACCAGGGTCTAAAGTAGTGCACTACCAGGGTCCCTGGTCTAAAGTAGTGTACTACCAGGGTCTAAAGTAGTGCACTACCAGGGTCCCTGGTCTAAAGTAGTGCACTACCAGGGTCTAAAGTAGTGCACTACCAGGGTCCCTGGTCTAAAGTAGTGTACTACCAGGGTCCATGGTCTAAAGTAATGTACTACCAGGGTCCAGGGTCTAAAGTAGTGTACTACCAGGGTCCCTAGTCTAAAGTAGTGTACTACCAGGGTCTAAAGTAGTGTACTACCAGGGTCTAAAGTAGTGTACTACCAGGGTCCCTGGTCTAAAGTAGTGTACTACCAGGGTCCCTGGTCTAAAGTAGTGTACTACCAGAGTCCCTGGTCTAAAGTAGTGTACTACCAGGGTCCCTGGTCTAAAGTAGTGCACTACCAGGGTCCCTGGTCTAAAGTAGTGCACTACCAGGGTCCCTGGTCTAAAGTAGTGTACTACCAGGGTCCCTGGTCTAAAGTAGTGTACTACCAGGGTCCCTGGTCTAAAGTAGTGTACTACCAGGGTCCCTGGTCTAAAGGAGTGTACTACCAGGGTCCCTGGTCTAAAGGAGTGTAATACCAGGGTCCCTGGTCTAAAGTAGTGCACTACCAGGGTCCCTGGTCTAAAGTAGTGTACTACCAGGGTCCCTGGTCTAAAGTAGTGTACTACCAGGGTCCCTGGTCTAAAGTAGTGTACTACCAGGGTCCCTGGTCTAAAGGAGTGTACTACCAGGGTCCCTGGTCTAAAGGAGTGTACTACCAGGGTCCATGGTCTAAAGTAGTGTACTACCAGGGTCCCTGGTCTAAAGTAGTGTACTACCAGGGTCTAAAGTAGTGCACTACCAGGGTCCCTGGTCTAAAGTAGTGCACTACCAGGGTCTAAAGTAGTGTACTACCAGGGTCTAAAGTAGTGTACTACCAGGGTCCCTGGTCTAAAGTAGTGTACTACCAGGGTCTAAAGTAGTGTACTACCAGGGTCCCTGGTCTAAAATAGTGTACTACCAGGGTCCCTGGTCTAAAGTAGTGTACTACCAGGTCCCTGGTCTAAAGTAGTGTACTACCAGGGTCCCTGGTCTAAAGTAGTGCACCACCAGGGTCCCTGGTCTAAAGTAGTGTACTACCAGGGTCTAAAGTAGTGTACTACCAGGGTCTAAAGTAGTGTACTACCAGGGTCCCTGGTCTAAAGTAGTGCACTACCAGGGTCTAAAGTAGCGTACTACCAGGGTCTAAAGTAGTGCACTACCAGGGTCCCTGGTCTAAAGTAGTGCACTACCAGGGTCTCTGGTCTAAAGTAGTGCACTACCAGGGTCCAGGGTCTAAAGTAGTGTACTACCAGGGTCCATGGTCTAAAGTAGTGTACTACCAGGGTCCCTGGTCTAAAGTAGTGTACTACCAGGGTCCCTGGTCTAAAGTAGTGTACTACCAGGGTCCCTGGTCTAAAGTAGTGTACTACCAGGGTCCAGGGTCTAAAGTAGTGTACTACCAGGGTCCATGGTCTAAAGTAGTGTACTACCAGGGTCCCTGGTCTATAGTAGTGTACTACCAGGGTCTAAAGAAGTGTACTACCAGGGTCCATGGTCTAAAGTAGTGTACTACCAGGGTCCCTGGTCTAAAGTAGTGTACTACCAGGGTCTGAAGTAGTGCACTACCAGGGTCCCTGGTCTAAAGTAGTGTACTCCCAGGGTCTGAAGTAGTGCACTACCAGGGTCCCTGGTCTAAAGTAGTGTACTACCAGGGTCCCTGGTCTAAAGTAGTGTACTACCACGGTCTAAAGTAGTGTACTACCAGGGTCCCTGGTCTAAAGTAGTGTACTACCAGGGTCTAAAGTAGTGCACTACCAGGGTCCCTGGTCTAAAGTAGTGTACTACCAGGGTCTAAAGTAGTGCACTACCAGGGTCCCTGGTCTAAAGTAGTGTACTACCAGGGTCCCTGGTCTAAAGTAGTGTACTACCAGGGTCTAAAGTAGTGTACTACCAGGGTCTAAAGTAGTGTACTACCAGGGTCCATGGTCTAAAGTAGTGTACTACCAGGGTCCCTGGTCTAAAGTAGTGTACTACCAGGGTCTAAAGTAGTGTACTACCAGGGTCCCTGGTCTAAAGTAGTGCACTACCAGGGTCTAAAGTAGGGCACTACCAGGGTCCCTGGTCTAAAGTAGTGCACTACCAGGGTCTAAAGTAGTGTACTACCAGGGTCTAAAGTAGTGTACTACCAGGGTCCCTGGTCTAAAGTAGTGTACTACCAGGGTCTAAAGTAGTGTACTACCAGGGTCCCTGGTCTAAAGTAGTGTACTACCAGGGTCCCTGGTCTAAAGTAGTGTACTACCAGGGTCGATGGTCAAAGTAGTGCACTACCAGGGTCTAAAGTAGTGCACTACCAGGGTCCCTGGTCTAAATTAGTGCACTACCAGGGTCCCTGGTCTAAAGTAGTGTACTACCAGGGTCCCTGGTCTAAAGTAGTGTACTATCAGGGTCCCTGGTCTAAAGTAGTGCACTACCAGGGTCCCTGGTCTAAAGTAGTGTACTACCAGGGTCCCTGGTCTAAAGTAGTGTACTACCAGGGTCTAAAGTAGTGAACTACCAGGGTCCCTGGTCTAAAGTAGTGTACTACCAGGGTCCCTGGTCTAAAGTAGTGTACTACCAGGGTCTAAAGAAGTGTACTACCAGGGTCCCTGGTCTAAAGTAGTGTACTACCAGGGTCCCTGGTCTAAAGTAGTGTACTACCAGGGTCTAAAGTAGTGAACTACCAGGGTCCCTGGTCTAAAGTAGTGTACTACCAGGGTCCCTGGTCTAAAGTAGTGTACTACCAGGTTCCCTGGTCTAAAGTAGTGCACTACCAGGGTTCCCTGGTCTAAAGTAGTGTACTACCAGGGTCCCTGGTCTAAAGTAGTGTACTACCAGGGTCCCTGGTCTAAAGTAGTGTACTACCAGGGTCTAAAGTAGTGCACTACCAGGGTCTAAAGTAGTGCACTACCAGGGTCCCTGGTCTAAAGTAGTGTACTACCAGGGTCTAAAGTAGTGCACTACCAGGGTCCCTGGTCTAAAGTAGTGCACTACCAGGGTCTAAAGTAGTGCACTACCAGGGTCCCTGGTCTAAAGTAGTGTACTACCAGGGTCCATGGTCTAAAGTAATGTACTACCAGGGTCCAGGGTCTAAAGTAGTGTACTACCAGGGTCCCTAGTCTAAAGTAGTGTACTACCAGGGTCTAAAGTAGTGTACTACCAGGGTCTAAAGTAGTGTACTACCAGGGTCCCTGGTCTAAAGTAGTGTACTACCAGGGTCCCTGGTCTAAAGTAGTGTACTACCAGAGTCCCTGGTCTAAAGTAGTGTACTACCAGGGTCCCTGGTCTAAAGTAGTGCACTACCAGGGTCCCTGGTCTAAAGTAGTGCACTACCAGGGTCCCTGGTCTAAAGTAGTGTACTACCAGGGTCCCTGGTCTAAAGTAGTGTACTACCAGGGTCCCTGGTCTAAAGTAGTGTACTACCAGGGTCCCTGGTCTAAAGGAGTGTACTACCAGGGTCCCTGGTCTAAAGGAGTGTAATACCAGGGTCCCTGGTCTAAAGTAGTGCACTACCAGGGTCCCTGGTCTAAAGTAGTGTACTACCAGGGTCCCTGGTCTAAAGTAGTGTACTACCAGGGTCCCTGGTCTAAAGTAGTGTACTACCAGGGTCCCTGGTCTAAAGGAGTGTACTACCAGGGTCCCTGGTCTAAAGGAGTGTACTACCAGGGTCCATGGTCTAAAGTAGTGTACTACCAGGGTCCCTGGTCTAAAGTAGTGTACTACCAGGGTCTAAAGTAGTGCACTACCAGGGTCCCTGGTCTAAAGTAGTGCACTACCAGGGTCTAAAGTAGTGTACTACCAGGGTCTAAAGTAGTGTACTACCAGGGTCCCTGGTCTAAAGTAGTGTACTACCAGGGTCTAAAGTAGTGTACTACCAGGGTCCCTGGTCTAAAATAGTGTACTACCAGGGTCCCTGGTCTAAAGTAGTGTACTACCAGGTCCCTGGTCTAAAGTAGTGTACTACCAGGGTCCCTGGTCTAAAGTAGTGCACCACCAGGGTCCCTGGTCTAAAGTAGTGTACTACCAGGGTCTAAAGTAGTGTACTACCAGGGTCTAAAGTAGTGTACTACCAGGGTCCCTGGTCTAAAGTAGTGCACTACCAGGGTCTAAAGTAGCGTACTACCAGGGTCTAAAGTAGTGCACTACCAGGGTCCCTGGTCTAAAGTAGTGCACTACCAGGGTCTCTGGTCTAAAGTAGTGCACTACCAGGGTCCAGGGTCTAAAGTAGTGTACTACCAGGGTCCATGGTCTAAAGTAGTGTACTACCAGGGTCCCTGGTCTAAAGTAGTGTACTACCAGGGTCCCTGGTCTAAAGTAGTGTACTACCAGGGTCCCTGGTCTAAAGTAGTGTACTACCAGGGTCCAGGGTCTAAAGTAGTGTACTACCAGGGTCCATGGTCTAAAGTAGTGTACTACCAGGGTCCCTGGTCTAAAGTAGTGTACTACCAGGGTCTAAAGAAGTGTACTACCAGGGTCCATGGTCTAAAGTAGTGTACTACCAGGGTCCCTGGTCTAAAGTAGTGTACTACCAGGGTCTGAAGTAGTGCACTACCAGGGTCCCTGGTCTAAAGTAGTGTACTCCCAGGGTCTGAAGTAGTGCACTACCAGGGTCCCTGGTCTAAAGTAGTGTACTACCAGGGTCCCTGGTCTAAAGTAGTGTACTACCACGGTCTAAAGTAGTGTACTACCAGGGTCCCTGGTCTAAAGTAGTGTACTACCAGGGTCTAAAGTAGTGCACTACCAGGGTCCCTGGTCTAAAGTAGTGTACTACCAGGGTCTAAAGTAGTGCACTACCAGGGTCCCTGGTCTAAAGTAGTGTACTACCAGGGTCCCTGGTCTAAAGTAGTGTACTACCAGGGTCTAAAGTAGTGTACTACCAGGGTCTAAAGTAGTGTACTACCAGGGTCCATGGTCTAAAGTAGTGTACTACCAGGGTCCCTGGTCTAAAGTAGTGTACTACCAGGGTCTAAAGTAGTGTACTACCAGGGTCCCTGGTCTAAAGTAGTGCACTACCAGGGTCTAAAGTAGGGCACTACCAGGGTCCCTGGTCTAAAGTAGTGCACTACCAGGGTCTAAAGTAGTGTACTACCAGGGTCTAAAGTAGTGTACTACCAGGGTCCCTGGTCTAAAGTAGTGTACTACCAGGGTCTAAAGTAGTGTACTACCAGGGTCCCTGGTCTAAAGTAGTGTACTACCAGGGTCCCTGGTCTAAAGTAGTGTACTACCAGGGTCGATGGTCAAAGTAGTGCACTACCAGGGTCTAAAGTAGTGCACTACCAGGGTCCCTGGTCTAAATTAGTGCACTACCAGGGTCCCTGGTCTAAAGTAGTGTACTACCAGGGTCCCTGGTCTAAAGTAGTGTACTATCAGGGTCCCTGGTCTAAAGTAGTGCACTACCAGGGTCCCTGGTCTAAAGTAGTGTACTACCAGGGTCCCTGGTCTAAAGTAGTGTACTACCAGGGTCTAAAGAAGTGTACTACCAGGGTCCCTGGTCTAAAGTACTGTACTACCAGGGTCCCTGGTCTAAAGTAGTGTACTACCAGGGTCTAAAGTAGTGAACTACCAGGGTCCCTGGTCTAAAGTAGTGTACTACCAGGGTCCCTGGTCTAAAGTAGTGTACTACCAGGTTCCCTGGTCTAAAGTAGTGCACTACCAGGGTTCCCTGGTCTAAAGTAGTGTACTACCAGGGTCCCTGGTCTAAAGTAGTGTACTACCAGGGTCCCTGGTCTAAAGTAGTGTACTACCAGGGTCCCTGGTCTAAAGTAGTGTACTACCAGGGTCCATGGTCTAAAGTAGTGTACTACCAGGGTCCCTGGTCTAAAGTAGTGCACTACCAGGGTCCCTGGTCTAAAGTAGTGTACTACCAGGGTCTAAAGTAGTGTACTACCAGGGTCTAAAGTAGTGTACTACCAGGGTCCCTGGTCTAAAGTAGTGCACTACCAGGGTCTAAAGTAGTGTACTACCAGGGTCTAAAGTAGTGCACTACCAGGAACCCTGGTCTAAAGTAGTGCACTACCAGGGTCTCTGGTCTAAAGTAGTGCACTACCAGGGTCCAGGGTCTAAAGTAGTGTACTACCAGGGTCCATGGTCTAAAGTAGTGTACTACCAGGGTCCCTGGTCTAAAGTAGTGCACAACCAGGGTCTAAAGTAGTGTACTACCAGGGTCCCTGGTCTAAAGTAGTGCACTACCAGGGTCCCTGGTCTAAAGTAGTGTACTACCAGGGTCCCTGGTCTAAAGTAGTGTACTACCAGGGTCTAAAGAAGTGTACTACCAGGGTCCATGGTCTAAAGTAGTGTACTACCAGGGTCCCTGGTCTAAAGTAGTGTACTACCAGGGTCTAAAGTAGAGAACTACCAGGGTCCATGGTCTAAAGTAGTGAACTACCAGGGTCCCTGGTCTAAAGTAGTGTACTACCAGGGTCCCTGGTCTAAAGTAGTGTACTACCAGGGTCTAAAGTAGTGTACTACCAGGGTCCATGGTCTAAAGTAGTGCACTACCAGGGTCCCTGGTCTAAAGTAGTGTACTACCAGGGTCCCTGGTCTAAAGTAGTGTACTACCAGGGTCTAAAGTAGTGTACCGCCAGGGTCCCTGGTCTAAAGTAGTGTACTACCAGGGTCTAAAGAAGTGTACTACCAGGGTCCATGGTCTAAAGTAGTGTACTACCAGGGTCCCTGGTCTAAAGTAGTGTACTACCAGGGTCTAAAGTAGTGAACTACCAGGGTCCCTGGTCTAAAGTAGTGAACTACCAGGGTCCCTGGTCTAAAGTAGTGAACTACCAGGGTCCCTGGTCTAAAGTAGTGTACTACCAGGGTCTAAAGTAGTGCACTACCAGGGTTCCCTGGTCTAAAGTAGTGTACTACCAGGGTCCCTGGTCTAAAGTAGTGTACTACCAGGGTCCCTGGTCTAAAGTAGTGTACTACCAGGGTCCCTGGTCTAAAGTAGTGTTCTACCAGGGTCCCTGGTCTAAAGTAGTGTACTACCAGGGTCTAAAGTAGTGTACTACCAGGGTCCCTGGTCTAAAGTAGTGTACTACCAGGGTCTAAAGTAGTGCACTACCAGGGTCTAAAGTAGTGCACTACCAGGGTCCCTGGTCTAAAGTAGTGTACTACCAGGGTCTAAAGTAATGCACTACCAGGGTCCCTGGTCTAAAGTAGTGTACTACCAGGGTCCATGGTCTAAAGTAGTGTACTACCAGGGTCCAGGGTCTAAAGTAGTGTACTACCAGGGTCTAAAGTAGTGTACTACCAGGGTCCCTGGTCTAAAGTAGTGCACTACCAGGGTCCCTGGTCTAAAGTAGTGTACTACCAGGGTCTAAAGTAGTGCACTACCAGGGTCCCTGGTCTAAAGTAGTGTACTACCAGGGTCTAAAGTAGTGCACTACCAGGGTCCCTGGTCTAAAGTAGTGCACTACCAGGGTCTAAAGTAGTGCACTACCAGGGTCCCTGGTCTAAAGTAGTGTACTACCAGGGTCCATGGTCTAAAGTAGTGTACTACCAGGGTCCAGGGTCTAAAGTAGTGTACTACCAGGGACTAAAGTAGTGTACTACCAGGGTCCCTGGTCTAAAGTAGTGCACTACCAGGGTCCCTGGTCTAAAGTAGTGTACTACCAGGGTCTAAAGTAGTGAACTACCAGGGTCCATGGTCTAAAGTAGTGAACTACCAGGGTCCCTGGTCTAAAGTAGTGTACTACCAGGGTCCCTGGTCTAAAGCAGTGTACTACCAGGGTCCATGGTCTAAAGTAGTGTACTACCAGGGTCCCTGGTCTAAAGTAGTGTACTACCAGGGTCCCTGGTCTAAAGTAGTGCACTACCAGGGTCCCTGGTCTAAAGTAGTGCACTACCAGGGTCCCTGGTCTAAAGTAGTGTACTACCAGGGTCCCTGGTCTAAAGTAGTGTACTACCAGGGTCCCTGGTCTAAAGTAGTGTACTACCAGGGTCCCTGGTCTAAAGTAGTGTACTACCAGGGTCCCTGGTCTAAAGTAGTGTACTACCAGGGTCCCTGGTCTAAAGTAGTGTACTACCAGGGTCTAAAGTAGTGCACTACCAGGGTTCCCTGGTCTAAAGTAGTGTACTACCAGGGTCCCTGGTCTAAAGTAGTGTACTACCAGGGTCCCTGGTCTAAAGTAGTGTACTACCAGGGTCCCTGGTCTAAAGTAGTGTACTACCAGGGTCCCTGGTCTAAAGTAGTGCACTACCAGGGTCCCTGGTCTAAAGTAGTGTACTACCAGGGTCCCTGGTCTAAAGTAGTGTACTACCAGGGTCCCTGGTCTAAAGTAGTGTACTACCAGGGTCCCTGGTCTAAAGGAGTGTACTACCAGGGTCCCTGGTCTAAAGTAGTGTACTACCAGGGTCCCTGGTCTAAAGTAGTGTACTACCAGGGTCTAAAGTAGTGCACTACCAGGGTTCCCTGGTCTAAAGTAGTGTACTACCAGGGTCCCTGGTCTAAAGTAGTGTACTACCAGGGTCCCTGGTCTAAAGTAGTGTACTACCAGGGTCCCTGGTCTAAAGTAGTGTACTACCAGGGTCCCTGGTCTAAAGTAGTGTACTACCAGGGTCTAAAGTAGTGCACTACCAGGGTCCATGGTCTAAAGTAGTGCACTACCAGGGTCTAAAGTAGTGTACTACCAGGGTCCCTGGTCTAAAGTAGTGTACTACCAGGGTCTAAAGTAGTGCACTACCAGGGTCTAAAGTAGTGCACTACTAGGGTCCCTGGTCTAAAGTAGTGTACTACCAGGGTCTAAAGTAGTGCACTACCAGGGTCCCTGGTCTAAAGTAGTGCACTACCAGGGTCTAAAGTAGTGCACTACCAGGGTCCCTGGTCTAAAGTAGTGTACTACCAGGGTCCATGGTCTAAAGTAGTGTACTACCAGGGTCCAGGGTCTAAAGTAGTGTACTACCAGGGTCTAAAGTAGTGTACTACCAGGGTCCCTGGTCTAAAGTAGTGCACTACCAGGGTCCCTGGTCTAAAGTAGTGTACTACCAGGGTCTAAAGTAGTGAACTACCAGGGTCCATGGTCTAAAGTAGTGAACTACCAGGGTCCCTGGTCTAAACTAGTGTACTACCAGGGTCCCTGGTCTAAAGCAGTGTACTACCAGGGTCCCTGGTCTAAAGTAGTGTACTACCAGGGTTCCTGGTCTAAAGTAGTGCACTACCAGGGTCCCTGGTCTAAAGTAGTGCACTACCAGGGTCCCTGGTCTAAAGTAGTGTACTACCAGGGTCCCTGGTCTAAAGGATTGTACTACCAGGGTCCCTGGTCTAAAGGAGTGTACTACCAGGGTCCCTGGTCTAAAGTAGTGTACTACCAGGGTCCCTGGTCTAAAGTAGTGTACTACCAGGGTCCTAAAGTAGTGCACTACCAGGGTTCCCTGGTCTAAAGTAGTGTACTACCAGGGTCCCTGGTCTAAAGTAGTGTACTACCAGGGTCCCTGGTCTAAAGTAGTGTACTACCAGGGTCCCTGGTCTAAAGTAGTGTTCTACCAGGGTCCCTGGTCTAAAGTAGTGTACTACCAGGGTCTAAAGTAGTGTACTACCAGGGTCCCTGGTCTAAAGTAGTGTACTACCAGGGTCTAAAGTAGTGCACTACCAGGGTCTAAAGTAGTGCACTACCAGGGTCCCTGGTCTAAAGTAGTGTACTACCAGGGTCTAAAGTAGTGCACTACCAGGGTCCCTGGTCTAAAGTAGTGCACTACCAGGGTCCATGGTCTAAAGTAGTGTACTACCAGGGTCCAGGGTCTAAAGTAGTGTACTACCAGGGTCTAAAGTAGTGTACTACCAGGGTCCCTGGTCTAAAGTAGTGCACTACCAGGGTCCCTGGTCTAAAGTAGTGTACTACCAGGGTCTAAAGTAGTGCACTACCAGGGTCCCTGGTCTAAAGTAGTGTACTACCAGGGTCTAAAGTAGTGCACTACCAGGGTCCCTGGTCTAAAGTAGTGCACTACCAGGGTCTAAAGTAGTGCACTACCAGGGTCCCTGGTCTAAAGTAGTGTACTACCAGGGTCCATGGTCTAAAGTAGTGTACTACCAGGGTCCAGGGTCTAAAGTAGTGTACTACCAGGGACTAAAGTAGTGTACTACCAGGGTCCCTGGTCTAAAGTAGTGCACTACCAGGGTCCCTGGTCTAAAGTAGTGTACTACCAGGGTCTAAAGTAGTGAACTACCAGGGTCCATGGTCTAAAGTAGTGAACTACCAGGGTCCCTGGTCTAAAGTAGTGTACTACCAGGGTCCCTGGTCTAAAGCAGTGTACTACCAGGGTCCATGGTCTAAAGTAGTGTACTACCAGGGTCCCTGGTCTAAAGTAGTGTACTACCAGGGTCCCTGGTCTAAAGTAGTGCACTACCAGGGTCCCTGGTCTAAAGTAGTGCACTACCAGGGTCCCTGGTCTAAAGTAGTGTACTACCAGGGTCCCTGGTCTAAAGTAGTGTACTACCAGGGTCCCTGGTCTAAAGTAGTGTACTACCAGGGTCCCTGGTCTAAAGTAGTGTACTACCAGGGTCCCTGGTCTAAAGTAGTGTACTACCAGGGTCCCTGGTCTAAAGTAGTGTACTACCAGGGTCTAAAGTAGTGCACTACCAGGGTTCCCTGGTCTAAAGAAGTGTACTACCAGGGTCCCTGGTCTAAAGTAGTGTACTACCAGGGTCCCTGGTCTAAAGTAGTGTACTACCAGGGTCCCTGGTCTAAAGTAGTGTACTACCAGGGTCCCTGGTCTAAAGTAGTGCACTACCAGGGTCCATGGTCTAAAGTAGTGAACTACCAGGGTCTAAAGTAGTGTACTACCAGGGTCCCTGGTCTAAAGTAGTGTACTACCAGGGTCTAAAGTAGTGCACTACCAGGGACTAAAGTAGTGCACTACCAGGGTCCCTGGTCTAAAGTAGTGTACTACCAGGGTCTAAAGTAGTGCACTACCAGGGTCCCTGGTCTAAAGTAGTGCACTACCAGGGTCTAAAGTAGTGCACTACCAGGGTCCCTGGTCTAAAGTAGTGTACTACCAGGGTCCATGGTCTAAAGTAATGTACTACCAGGGTCCAGGGTCTAAAGTAGTGTACTACCAGGGTCCCTAGTCTAAAGTAGTGTACTACCAGGGTCTAAAGTAGTGTACTACCAGGGTCTAAAGTAGTGTACTACCAGGGTCCCTGGTCTAAAGTAGTGTACTACCAGGGTCCCTGGTCTAAAGTAGTGTACTACCAGAGTCCCTGGTCTAAAGTAGTGTACTACCAGGGTCCCTGGTCTAAAGTAGTGCACTACCAGGGTCCCTGGTCTAAAGTAGTGCACTACCAGGGTCCCTGGTCTAAAGTAGTGTACTACCAGGGTCCCTGGTCTAAAGTAGTGTACTACCAGGGTCCCTGGTCTAAAGTAGTGTACTACCAGGGTCCCTGGTCTAAAGGAGTGTACTACCAGGGTCCCTGGTCTAAAGGAGTGTAATACCAGGGTCCCTGGTCTAAAGTAGTGCACTACCAGGGTCCCTGGTCTAAAGTAGTGTACTACCAGGGTCCCTGGTCTAAAGTAGTGTACTACCAGGGTCCCTGGTCTAAAGTAGTGTACTACCAGGGTCCCTGGTCTAAAGGAGTGTACTACCAGGGTCCCTGGTCTAAAGGAGTGTACTACCAGGGTCCATGGTCTAAAGTAGTGTACTACCAGGGTCCATGGTCTAAAGTAGTGTACTACCAGGGTCTAAAGTAGTGCACTACCAGGGTCCCTGGTCTAAAGTAGTGCACTACCAGGGTCTAAAGTAGTGTACTACCAGGGTCTAAAGTAGTGTACTACCAGGGTCCCTGGTCTAAAGTAGTGTACTACCAGGGTCTAAAGTAGTGTACTACCAGGGTCCCTGGTCTAAAATAGTGTACTACCAGGGTCCCTGGTCTAAAGTAGTGTACTACCAGGTCCCTGGTCTAAAGTAGTGTACTACCAGGGTCCCTGGTCTAAAGTAGTGCACCACCAGGGTCCCTGGTCTAAAGTAGTGTACTACCAGGGTCTAAAGTAGTGTACTACCAGGGTCTAAAGTAGTGTACTGCCAGGGTCCCTGGTCTAAAGTAGTGCACTACCAGGGTCTAAAGTAGCGTACTACCAGGGTCTAAAGTAGTGCACTACCAGGGTCCCTGGTCTAAAGTAGTGCACTACCAGGGTCTCTGGTCTAAAGTAGTGCACTACCAGGGTCCAGGGTCTAAAGTAGTGTACTACCAGGGTCCATGGTCTAAAGTAGTGTACTACCAGGGTCCCTGGTCTAAAGTAGTGTACTACCAGGGTCCCTGGTCTAAAGTAGTGTACTACCAGGGTCCCTGGTCTAAAGTAGTGTACTACCAGGGTCCAGGGTCTAAAGTAGTGTACTACCAGGGTCCATGGTCTAAAGTAGTGTACTACCAGGGTCCCTGGTCTAAAGTAGTGTACTACCAGGGTCTAAAGAAGTGTACTACCAGGGTCCATGGTCTAAAGTAGTGTACTACCAGGGTCCCTGGTCTAAAGTAGTGTACTACCAGGGTCTGAAGTAGTGCACTACCAGGGTCCCTGGTCTAAAGTAGTGTACTCCCAGGGTCTGAAGTAGTGCACTACCAGGGTCCCTGGTCTAAAGTAGTGTACTACCAGGGTCCCTGGTCTAAAGTAGTGTACTACCACGGTCTAAAGTAGTGTACTACCAGGGTCCCTGGTCTAAAGTAGTGTACTACCAGGGTCTAAAGTAGTGCACTACCAGGGTCACTGGTCTAAAGTAGTGTACTACCAGGGTCTAAAGTAGTGCACTACCAGGGTCCCTGGTCTAAAGTAGTGTACTACCAGGGTCCCTGGTCTAAAGTAGTGTACTACCAGGGTCTAAAGTAGTGTACTACCAGGGTCCCTGGTCTAAAGTAGTGTACTACCAGGGTCTAAAGTAGTGTACTACCAGGGTCTAAAGTAGTGTACTACCAGGGTCCATGGTCTAAAGTAGTGTACTACCAGGGTCCCTGGTCTAAAGTAGTGTACTACCAGGGTCTAAAGTAGTGTACTACCAGGGTCCCTGGTCTAAAGTAGTGCACTACCAGGGTCTAAAGTAGGGCACTACCAGGGTCCCTGGTCTAAAGTAGTGCACTACCAGGGTCTAAAGTAGTGTACTACCAGGGTCTAAAGTAGTGTACTACCAGGGTCCCTGGTCTAAAGTAGTGTACTACCAGGGTCTAAAGTAGTGTACTACCAGGGTCCCTGGTCTAAAGTAGTGTACTACCAGGGTCCCTGGTCTAAAGTAGTGTACTACCAGGGTCGATGGTCAAAGTAGTGCACTACCAGGGTCTAAAGTAGTGCACTACCAGGGTCCCTGGTCTAAATTAGTGCACTACCAGGGTCCCTGGTCTAAAGTAGTGTACTACCAGGGTCCCTGGTCTAAAGTAGTGTACTATCAGGGTCCCTGGTCTAAAGTAGTGCACTACCAGGGTCCCTGGTCTAAAGTAGTGTACTACCAGGGTCCCTGGTCTAAAGTAGTGTACTACCAGGGTCTAAAGTAGTGAACTACCAGGGTCCCTGGTCTAAAGTAGTGTACTACCAGGGTCCCTGGTCTAAAGTAGTGTACTACCAGGGTCTAAAGAAGTGTACTACCAGGGTCCCTGGTCTAAAGTAGTGTACTACCAGGGTCCCTGGTCTAAAGTAGTGTACTACCAGGGTCTAAAGTAGTGAACTACCAGGGTCCCTGGTCTAAAGTAGTGTACTACCAGGGTCCCTGGTCTAAAGTAGTGTACTACCAGGTTCCCTGGTCTAAAGTAGTGCACTACCAGGGTTCCCTGGTCTAAAGTAGTGTACTACCAGGGTCCCTGGTCTAAAGTAGTGTACTACCAGGGTCCCTGGTCTAAAGTAGTGTACTACCAGGGTCCCTGGTCTAAAGTAGTGTACTACCAGGGTCCATGGTCTAAAGTAGTGTACTACCAGGGTCCCTGGTCTAAAGTAGTGCACTACCAGGGTACCTGGTCTAAAGTAGTGTACTACCAGGGTCTAAAGTAGTGTACTACCAGGGTCTAAAGTAGTGTACTACCAGGGTCCCTGGTCTAAAGTAGTGCACTACCAGGGTCTAAAGTAGTGTACTACCAGGGTCTAAAGTAGTGCACTACCAGGGTCCCTGGTCTAAAGTAGTGCACTACCAGGGTCTCTGGTCTAAAGTAGTGCACTACCAGGGTCCAGGGTCTAAAGTAGTGTACTACCAGGGTCCATGGTCTAAAGTAGTGTACTACCAGGGTCCCTGGTCTAAAGTAGTGCACAACCAGGGTCTAAAGTAGTGTACTACCAGGGTCCCTGGTCTAAAGTAGTGCACTACCAGGGTCCCTGGTCTAAAGTAGTGTACTACCAGGGTCCCTGGTCTAAAGTAGTGTACTACCAGGGTCTAAAGAAGTGTACTACCAGGGTCCATGGTCTAAAGTAGTGTACTACCAGGGTCCCTGGTCTAAAGTAGTGTACTACCAGGGTCTAAAGTAGTGAACTACCAGGGTCCATGGTCTAAAGTAGTGAACTACCAGGGTCCCTGGTCTAAAGTAGTGTACTACCAGGGTCCCTGGTCTAAAGTAGTGTACTACCAGGGTCTAAAGTAGTGTACTACCAGGGTCCATGGTCTAAAGTAGTGCACTACCAGGGTCCATGGTCTAAAGTAGTGTACTACCAGGGTCCCTGGTCTAAAGTAGTGTACTACCAGGGTCTAAAGTAGTGTACCGCCAGGGTCCCTGGTCTAAAGTAGTGTACTACCAGGGTCTAAAGAAGTGTACTACCAGGGTCCATGGTCTAAAGTAGTGTACTACCAGGGTCCCTGGTCTAAAGTAGTGTACTACCAGGGTCTAAAGTAGTGAACTACCAGGGTCCCTGGTCTAAAGTAGTGAACTACCAGGGTCCCTGGTCTAAAGTAGTGAACTACCAGGGTCCCTGGTCTAAAGTAGTGTACTACCAGGGTCTAAAGTAGTGAACTACCAGGGTCCCTGGTCTAAAGTAGTGTACTACCAGGGTCTAAAGTAGTTAACTACCAGGGTCCCTGGTCTAAAGTAGTGTACTACCAGGGTCCCTGGTCTAAAGTAGTGTACTACCAGGGTCCCTGGTCTAAAGTAGTGTACTACCAGGGTCCCTGGTCTAAAGTAGTGCACTACCAGGGTCTAAAGTAGTGTACTACCAGGGTCTAAAGTAGTGTACTACCAGGGTCCCTGGTCTAAAGTAGTGTACTACCAGGGTCTAAAGTAGTGTACTACCAGGGTCTAAAGTAGTGTACAACCAGGGTCCCTGGTCTAAAGTAGTGCACTACCAGGGTCTAAAGTAGTGTCCTACCAGGGTCTAAAGTAGTGCACTACCAGGGTCCCTGGTCTAAAGTAGTGCACTACCAGGGTCTCCGGTCTAAAGTAGTGCACTACCAGGGTCCAGGGTCTAAAGTAGTGTACTACCAGGGTCCCTGGTCTAAAGTAGTGCACTACCAGGGTCCCTGGTCTTAAGTAGTGCACTACCAGGGTCTAAAGTAGTGTACTACCAGGGTCCCTGGTCTAAAGTAGTGTACTATCAGGGTCCCTGGTCTAAAGTAGTGTACTACCAGGGTCTAAAGTAGTGTACTACCAGGGTCCATGGTCTAAAGTAGTGTACTACCAGGGTCCCTGGTCTAAAGTAGTGTACTACCAGGGTCTAAAGTAGTGTACTACCAGGGTCCCTGGTCTAAAGTAGTGCACTACCAGGGTCTAAAGTAGGGCACTACCAGGGTCCCTGGTCTAAAGTAGTGCACTACCAGGGTCTAAAGTAGTGTACTACCAGGGTCTAAAGTAGTGTACTACCAGGGTCCCTGGTCTAAAGTAGTGTACTACCAGGGTCTAAAGTAGTGTACTACCAGGGTCCCTGGTCTAAAGTAGTGTACTACCAGGGTCCCTGGTCTAAAGTAGTGTACTACCAGGGTCGATGGTCAAAGTAGTGCACTACCAGGGTCTAAAGTAGTGCACTACCAGGGTCCCTGGTCTAAATTAGTGCACTACCAGGGTCCCTGGTCTAAAGTAGTGTACTACCAGGGTCCCTGGTCTAAAGTAGTGTACTATCAGGGTCCCTGGTCTAAAGTAGTGCACTACCAGGGTCCCTGGTCTAAAGTAGTGTACTACCAGGGTCCCTGGTCTAAAGTAGTGTACTACCAGGGTCTAAAGTAGTGAACTACCAGGGTCCCTGGTCTAAAGTAGTGTACTACCAGGGTCCCTGGTCTAAAGTAGTGTACTACCAGGGTCTAAAGAAGTGTACTACCAGGGTCCCTGGTCTAAAGTAGTGTACTACCAGGGTCCCTGGTCTAAAGTAGTGTACTACCAGGGTCTAAAGTAGTGAACTACCAGGGTCCCTGGTCTAAAGTAGTGTACTACCAGGGTCCCTGGTCTAAAGTAGTGTACTACCAGGTTCCCTGGTCTAAAGTAGTGCACTACCAGGGTTCCCTGGTCTAAAGTAGTGTACTACCAGGGTCCCTGGTCTAAAGTAGTGTACTACCAGGGTCCCTGGTCTAAAGTAGTGTACTACCAGGGTCCCTGGTCTAAAGTAGTGTACTACCAGGGTCCATGGTCTAAAGTAGTGTACTACCAGGGTCCCTGGTCTAAAGTAGTGCACTACCAGGGTACCTGGTCTAAAGTAGTGTACTACCAGGGTCTAAAGTAGTGTACTACCAGGGTCTAAAGTAGTGTACTACCAGGGTCCCTGGTCTAAAGTAGTGCACTACCAGGGTCTAAAGTAGTGTACTACCAGGGTCTAAAGTAGTGCACTACCAGGGTCCCTGGTCTAAAGTAGTGCACTACCAGGGTCTCTGGTCTAAAGTAGTGCACTACCAGGGTCCAGGGTCTAAAGTAGTGTACTACCAGGGTCCATGGTCTAAAGTAGTGTACTACCAGGGTCCCTGGTCTAAAGTAGTGCACAACCAGGGTCTAAAGTAGTGTACTACCAGGGTCCCTGGTCTAAAGTAGTGCACTACCAGGGTCCCTGGTCTAAAGTAGTGTACTACCAGGGTCCCTGGTCTAAAGTAGTGTACTACCAGGGTCTAAAGAAGTGTACTACCAGGGTCCATGGTCTAAAGTAGTGTACTACCAGGGTCCCTGGTCTAAAGTAGTGTACTACCAGGGTCTAAAGTAGTGAACTACCAGGGTCCATGGTCTAAAGTAGTGAACTACCAGGGTCCCTGGTCTAAAGTAGTGTACTACCAGGGTCCCTGGTCTAAAGTAGTGTACTACCAGGGTCTAAAGTAGTGTACTACCAGGGTCCATGGTCTAAAGTAGTGCACTACCAGGGTCCATGGTCTAAAGTAGTGTACTACCAGGGTCCCTGGTCTAAAGTAGTGTACTACCAGGGTCTAAAGTAGTGTACCGCCAGGGTCCCTGGTCTAAAGTAGTGTACTACCAGGGTCTAAAGAAGTGTACTACCAGGGTCCATGGTCTAAAGTAGTGTACTACCAGGGTCCCTGGTCTAAAGTAGTGTACTACCAGGGTCTAAAGTAGTGAACTACCAGGGTCCCTGGTCTAAAGTAGTGAACTACCAGGGTCCCTGGTCTAAAGTAGTGAACTACCAGGGTCCCTGGTCTAAAGTAGTGTACTACCAGGGTCTAAAGTAGTGAACTACCAGGGTCCCTGGTCTAAAGTAGTGTACTACCAGGGTCTAAAGTAGTTAACTACCAGGGTCCCTGGTCTAAAGTAGTGTACTACCAGGGTCCCTGGTCTAAAGTAGTGTACTACCAGGGTCCCTGGTCTAAAGTAGTGTACTACCAGGGTCCCTGGTCTAAAGTAGTGCACTACCAGGGTCTAAAGTAGTGTACTACCAGGGTCTAAAGTAGTGTACTACCAGGGTCCCTGGTCTAAAGTAGTGTACTACCAGGGTCTAAAGTAGTGTACTACCAGGGTCTAAAGTAGTGTACAACCAGGGTCCCTGGTCTAAAGTAGTGCACTACCAGGGTCTAAAGTAGTGTCCTACCAGGGTCTAAAGTAGTGCACTACCAGGGTCCCTGGTCTAAAGTAGTGCACTACCAGGGTCTCCGGTCTAAAGTAGTGCACTACCAGGGTCCAGGGTCTAAAGTAGTGTACTACCAGGGTCCCTGGTCTAAAGTAGTGCACTACCAGGGTCCCTGGTCTTAAGTAGTGCACTACCAGGGTCTAAAGTAGTGTACTACCAGGGTCCCTGGTCTAAAGTAGTGTACTATCAGGGTCCCTGGTCTAAAGTAGTGCACTACCAGGGTCCCTGGTCTAAAGTAGTGTACTACCAGGGTCCCTGGTCTAAAGTAGTGTACTACCAGGGTCTAAAGTAGTGAACTACCAGGGTCCCTGGTCTAAAGTAGTGTACTACCAGGGTTCCTGGTCTAAAGTAGTGTACTACCAGGGTCTAAAGAAGTGTACTACCAGGGTCCATGGTCTAAAGTAGTGTACTACCAGGGTCCCTGGTCTAAAGTAGTGTACTACCAGGGTCTAAAAAAGTGTACTACCAGGGTCCATGGTCTAAAGTAGTGTACTACCAGGGTCCCTAGTCTAAAGTAGTGTACTACCAGGGTCTGAAGTAGTGCACTACCAGGGTCCCTGGTCTAAAGTAGTGTACTACCAGGGTCTGAAGTAGTGCACTACCAGGGTCCCTGGTCTAAAGTAGTGTACTACCAGGGTCCCTGGTCTAAAGTAGTGTACTACCACGGTCTAAAGTAGTGTACTACCAGGGTCCCTGGTCTAAAGTAGTGTACTACCAGGGTCTAAAGTAGTGCACTACCAGGGTCCCTGGTCTAAAGTAGTGTACTACCAGGGTCTAAAGTAGTGCACTACCAGGGTCCCTGGTCTAAAGTAGTGTACTACCAGGGTCCCTGGTCTAAAGTAGTGTACTACCAGGGTCTAAAGTAGTGTACTACCAGGGTCTAAAGTAGTGTACTACCAGGGTCTAAAGTAGTGTACTACCAGGGTCCATGGTCTAAAGTAGTGTACTACCAGGGTCCCTGGTCTAAAGTAGTGTACTACCAGGGTCTAAAGTAGTGTACTACCAGGGTCCCTGGTCTAAAGTAGTGCACTACCAGGGTCTAAAGTAGTGCACTACAAGGGTCCCTGGTCTAAAGTAGTGCACTACCAGGGTCACTGGTCTAAAGTAGTGCACTACCAGGGTCCCTGGTCTAAAGTAGTGTACTACCAGGGTCCCTGGTCTAAAGTAGTGCACTACCAGGGTCTAAAGTAGTGTACTACCAGGGTCTAAAGTAGTGTACTACCAGGGTCCCTGGTCTAAAGTAGTGTACTACCAGGGTCTAAAGTAGTGTACTATCAGGGTCCCTGGTCTAAAGTAGTGTACTACCAGGGTCCCTGGTCTAAAGTAGTGTACTACCAGGGTCGATGGTCTAAAGTAGTGCACTACCAGGGTCTAAAGTAGTGCACTACCAGGGTCCCTGGTCTAAATTAGTGCACTACCAGGGTCCCTGGTCTAAAGTAGTGTACTACCAGGGTCCCTGGTCTAAAGTAGTGTACTATCAGGGTCCCTGGTCTAAAGTAGTGCACTACCAGGGTCCCTGGTCTAAAGTAGTGTACTACCAGGGTCCCTGGTCTAAAGTAGTGTACTACCAGGGTCTAAAGTAGTGAACTACCAGGGTCCCTGGTCTAAAGTAGTGTACTACCAGGGTTCCTGGTCTAAAGTAGTGTACTACCAGGGTCTAAAGAAGTGTACTACCAGTGTCCATGGTCTAAAGTCGTGTACTACCAGGGTCCCTGGTCTAAAGTAGTGTACTACCAGGGTCCCTGGTCTAAAGTAGTGCACTACCAGGGTCCCTAGTCTAAAGTAGTGTACTACCAGGGTCTAAAGTACTGTACTACCAGGGTCTAAAGTAGTGTACTACCAGGGTCCCTGGTCTAAAGTAGTGCACTACCAGGGTCTAAAGTAGTGTACTACCAGGGTCTAAAGTAGTGCACTACCAGGGTCCCTGGTCTAAAGTAGTGCACTACCAGGGTCTCTGGTCTAAAGTAGTGCACTACCAGGGTCCAGGGTCTAAAGTAGTGTACTACCAGGGTCCATGGTCTAAAGTAGTGTACTACCAGGGTCCCTGATCTAAAGTAGTGTACTACCAGGGTCTCTGGTCTAAAGTAGTGTACTACCAGGGTCCCTGGTCTAAAGTAGTGTACTACCAGGGTCTAAAGAAGTGTACTACCAGGGTCCATGGTCTAAAGTAGTGTACTACCAGGGTCCCTGGTCTAAAGTAGTGTACTACCAGGGTCTGAAGTAGTGCACTACCAGGGTCCCTGGTCTAAAGTAGTGTACTACCAGGGTCCGTGGTCTAAAGTAGTGTACTACCACGGTCTAAAGTAGTGTACTACCAGGGTCCCTGGTCTAAAGTAGTGTACTACCAGGGTCTAAAGTAGTGCACTACCAGGGTCCCTGGTCTAAAGTAGTGTACTACCAGGGTCTAAAGTAGTGCACTACCAGGGTCCCTGGTCTAAAGTAGTGTACTACCAGGGTCCCTGGTCTAAAGTAGTGTACTACCAGGGTCTAAAGTAGTGTACTACCAGGGTCTAAAGTAGTGTACTACCAGGGTCTAAAGTAGTGTACCGCCAGGGTCCCTGGTCTAAAGTAGTGTACTACCAGGGTCTAAAGAAGTGTACTACCAGGGTCCATGGTCTAAAGTAGTGTACTACCAGGGTCCCTGGTCTAAAGTAGTGTACTACCAGGGTCTAAAGTAGTGAACTACCAGGGTCCCTGGTCTAAAGTAGTGAACTACCAGGGTCCCTGGTCTAAAGTAGTGAACTACCAGGGTCCCTGGTCTAAAGTAGTGTACTACCAGGGTCTAAAGTAGTGAACTACCAGGGTCCCTGGTCTAAAGTAGTGTACTACCAGGGTCTAAAGTAGTTAACTACCAGGGTCCCTGGTCTAAAGTAGTGTACTACCAGGGTCCCTGGTCTAAAGTAGTGTACTACCAGGGTCCCTGGTCTAAAGTAGTGTACTACCAGGGTCCCTGGTCTAAAGTAGTGCACTACCAGGGTCTAAAGTAGGGTACTACCAGGGTCTAAAGTAGTGTACTACCAGGGTCCCTGGTCTAAAGTAGTGCACTACCAGGGTCCCTGGTCTAAAGTAGTGTACTACCAGGGTCTAAAGTAGTGTACTACCAGGGTCTAAAGTAGTGTACAACAAGGGTCCCTGGTCTAAAGTAGTGCACTACCAGGGTCTAAAGTAGTGTCCTACCAGGGTCTAAAGTAGTGCACTACCAGGGTCCCTGGTCTAAAGTAGTGCACTACCAGGGTCTCCGGTCTAAAGTAGTGCACTACCAGGGTCCAGGGTCTAAAGTAGTGTACTACCAGGGTCCCTGGTCTAAAGTAGTGCACTACCAGGGTCCCTGGTCTAAAGTAGTGCACTACCAGGGTCTAAAGTAGTGTACTACCAGGGTCCCTGGTCTAAAGTAGTGTACTATCAGGGTCCCTGGTCTAAAGTAGTGCACTACCAGGGTCCCTGGTCTAAAGTAGTGTACTACCAGGGTCCCTGGTCTAAAGTAGTGTACTACCAGGGTCTAAAGTAGTGAACTACCAGTGTCCCTGGTCTAAAGTAGTGTACTACCAGGGTTCCTGGTCTAAAGTAGTGTACTACCAGGGTCTAAAGAAGTGTACTACCAGGGTCCATGGTCTAAAGTAGTGTACTACCAGGGTCCCTGGTCTAAAGTAGTGTACTACCAGGGTCTAAAAAAGTGTACTACCAGGGTCCATGGTCTAAAGTAGTGTACTACCAGGGTCCCTGGTCTAAAGTAGTGCACTACCAGGGTCTGAAGTAGTGCACTACCAGGGTCCCTGGTCTAAAGTAGTGTACTACCAGGGTCTGAAGTAGTGCACTACCAGGGTCCCTGGTCTAAAGTAGTGTACTACCAGGGTCCCTGGTCTAAAGTAGTGTACTACCACGGTCTAAAGTAGTGTACTACCAGGGTCCCTGGTCTAAAGTAGTGTACTACCAGGGTCTAAAGTAGTGCACTACCAGGGTCCCTGGTCTAAAGTAGTGTACTACCAGGGTCTAAAGTAGTGCACTACCAGGGTCCCTGGTCTAAAGTAGTGTACTACCAGGGTCCCTGGTCTAAATTAGTGTACTACCAGGGTCTAAAGTAGTGTACTACCAGGGTCTAAAGTAGTGTACTACCAGGGTCTAAAGTAGTGTACTACCAGGGTCCATGGTCTAAAGTAGTGTACTACCAGGGTCCCTGGTCTAAAGTAGTGTACTACCAGGGTCTAAAGTAGTGTACTACCAGGGTCCCTGGTCTAAAGTAGTGCACTACCAGGGTCTAAAGTAGTGCACTACAAGGGTCCCTGGTCTAAAGTAGTGCACTACCAGGGTCCCTGGTCTAAAGTAGTGCACTACCAGGGTCCCTGGTCTAAAGTAGTGTACTACCAGGGTCCCTGGTCTAAAGTAGTGCACTACCAGGGTCTAAAGTAGTGTACTACCAGGGTCTAAAGTAGTGTACTACCAGGGTCCCTGGTCTAAAGTAGTGTACTACCAGGGTCTAAAGTAGTGTACTACCAGGGTCCCTGGTCTAAAGTAGTGTACTACCAGGGTCCCTGGTCTAAAGTAGTGTACTACCAGGGTCGATGGTCTAAAGTAGTGCACTACCAGGGTCTAAAGTAGTGCACTACCAGGGTCCCTGGTCTAAATTAGTGCACTACCAGGGTCCCTGGTCTAAAGTAGTGTACTACCAGGGTCCCTGGTCTAAAGTAGTGTACTATCAGGGTCCCTGGTCTAAAGTAGTGCACTACCAGGGTCCCTGGTCTAAAGTAGTGTACTACCAGGGTCCCTGGTCTAAAGTAGTGTACTACCAGGGTCTAAAGTAGTGAACTACCAGGGTCCCTGGTCTAAAGTAGTGTACTACCAGGGTTCCTGGTCTAAAGTAGTGTACTACCAGGGTCTAAAGAAGTGTACTACCAGGGTCCATGGTCTAAAGTCGTGTACTACCAGGGTCCCTGGTCTAAAGTAGTGTACTACCAGGGTCCCTGGTCTAAAGTAGTGCACTACCAGGGTCCCTAGTCTAAAGTAGTGTACTACCAGGGTCTAAAGTACTGTACTACCAGGGTCTAAAGTAGTGTACTACCAGGAACCCTGGTCTAAAGTAGTGCACTACCAGGGTCTAAAGTAGTGTACTACCAGGGTCTAAAGTAGTGCACTACCAGGGTCCCTGGTCTAAAGTAGTGCACTACCAGGGTCTCTGGTCTAAAGTAGTGCACTACCAGGGTCCAGGGTCTAAAGTAGTGTACTACCAGGGTCCATGGTCTAAAGTAGTGTACTACCAGGGTCCCTGATCTAAAGTAGTGTACTACCAGGGTCTCTGGTCTAAAGTAGTGTACTACCAGGGTCCCTGGTCTAAAGTAGTGTACTACCAGGGTCTAAAGAAGTGTACTACCAGGGTCCATGGTCTAAAGTAGTGTACTACCAGGGTCCCTGGTCTAAAGTAGTGTACTACCAGGGTCTGAAGTAGTGCACTACCAGGGTCCCTGGTCTAAAGTAGTGTACTACCAGGGTCCGTGGTCTAAAGTAGTGTACTACCACGGTCTAAAGTAGTGTACTACCAGGGTCCCTGGTCTAAAGTAGTGTACTACCAGGGTCTAAAGTAGTGCACTACCAGGGTCCCTGGTCTAAAGTAGTGTACTACCAGGGTCTAAAGTAGTGCACTACCAGGGTCCCTGGTCTAAAGTAGTGTACTACCAGGGTCTAAAGTAGTGTACTACCAGGGTCTAAAGTAGTGTACTACCAGGGTCTAAAGTAGTGTACTACCAGGGTCCATGGTCTAAAGTAGTGTACTACCAGGGTCCCTGGTCTAAAGTAGTGTACTACCAGGGTCTAAATTAGTGTACTACCAGGGTCCCTGGTCTAAAGTAGTGCACTACCAGGGTCTAAAGTAGTGCACTACCAGGGTCCCTGGTCTAAAGTAGTGTACTACCAGGGTCCCTGGTCTAAAGTAGTGCACTACCAGGGTCCCTGGTCTAAAGTAGTGTACTACCAGGGTCCCTGAACTAAAATAGTGCACTACCAGGGTCTAAAGTAGTGTACTACCAGGGTCTAAAGTAGTGTACTACCAGGGTCCCTGGTCTAAAGTAGTGTACTACCAGGGTCTAAAGTAGTGTACTACCAGGGTCCCTGGTCTAAATTAGTGCACTACCAGGGTCCCTGGTCTAAAGTAGTGTACTACCAGGGTCCCTGGTCTAAAGTAGTGTACTATCAGGGTCCCTGGTCTAAAGTAGTGCACTACCAGGGTCCCTGGTCTAAAGTAGTGTACTACCAGGGTCCCTGGTCTAAAGTAGTGTACTACCAGGGTCTAAAGTAGTGAACTACCAGGGTCCCTGGTCTAAAGTAGTGTACTACCAGGGTTCCTGGTCTAAAGTAGTGTACTACCAGGGTCTAAAGAAGTGTACTACCAGGGTCCATGGTCTAAAGTAGTGTACTACCAGGGTCCCTGGTCTAAAGTAGTGTACTACCAGGGTCTAAAGTAGTGAACTACCAGGGTCCCTGGTCTAAAGTAGTGTACTACCAGGGTCCCTGGTCTAAAGTAGTGTACTACCAGGTTCCCTGGTCTAAAGTAGTGCACTACCAGGGTTCCCTGGTCTAAAGTAATGTACTACCAGGGTCCCTGGTCTAAAGTAGTGTACTACCAGGGTCCCTGGTCTAAAGTAGTGTACTACCAGGGTCTAAAGTAGTGTACTACCAGGGTCTAAAGTAGTGCACTACCAGGGTCTAAAGTAGTTTACTACCAGGGTCTAAAGTAGTTCACTACCAGGGTCCCTGGTCTAAAGTAGTGCACTACCAGGGTCTCTGGTCTAAAGTAGTGCACTACCAGGGTCCAGGGTCTAAAGTAGTGTACTACCAGGGTCCATGGTCTAAAGTAGTGTACTACCAGGGTCCCTGGTCTAAAGTAGTGCACTACCAGGGTCTAAAGTAGTGTACTACCAGGGTCCCTGGTCTAAAGTAGTGTACTACCAGGGTCTAAAGTAGTGCACTACCAGTGTCTAAAGTAGTGTACTACCAGGGTCCCTGGTCTAAAGTAGTGCACTACCAGGGTCCCTGGTCTAAAGTAGTGTACTACCAGGGTCCCTGGTCTAAAGTAGTGTACTACCAGGGTCTAAAGAAGTGTACTACCAGGGGCATGGTCTAAAGTAGTGTACTACCAAGGTCCCTGGTCTAAAGTAGTGTACTACCAGGGTCTAAAGTAGTGAACTACCAGGGTCCATGGTCTAAAGTAGTGAACTACCAGGGTCCCTGGTCTAAAGTAGTGTACTACCAGGGTCCCTGGTCTAAAGTAGTGTACTACCAGGGTCTAAAGTAGTGTACTACCAGGGTCCATGGTCTAAAGTAGTGCACTACCAGGGTCCCTGGTCTAAAGTAGTGTACTACCAGGGTCCCTGGTCTAAAGTAGTGTACTACCAGGGTCTAAAGTAGTGTACTACCAGGGTCCCTGGTCTAAAGTAGTTTACTACCAGGGTCTAAAGTAGTGTACTACCAGGGTCCCTGGTCTAAAGTAGTGTACTACCAGGGTCCCTGGTCTAAAGTAGTGTACTACCAGGGTCGATGGTCTAAAGTAGTGCACTACAAGGGTCTAAAGTAGTGCACTACCAGGGTCCCTGGTCTAAATTAGTGCACTACCAGGGTCCCTGGTCTAAAGTAGTGTACTACCAGGGTCCCTGGTCTAAAGTAGTGTACTATCAGGGTCCCTGGTCTAAAGTAGTGCACTACCAGGGTCCCTGGTCTAAAGTAGTGTACTACCAGGGTCCCTGGTCTAAAGTAGTGTACTACCAGGGTCTAAAGTAGTGAACTACCAGGGTCCCTGGTCTAAAGTAGTGTACTACCAGGGTTCCTGGTCTAAAGTAGTGTACTACCAGGGTCTAAAGAAGTGTACTACCAGGGTCCATGGTCTAAAGTAGTGTACTACCAGGGTCCCTGGTCTAAAGTAGTGTACTACCAGGGTCTAAAGTAGTGAACTACCAGGGTCCCTGGTCTAAAGTAGTGTACTCCCATGGTCCCTGGTCTAAAGTAGTGTACTACCAGGTTCCCTGGTCTAAAGTAGTGCACTACCAGGGTTCCCTGGTCTAAAGTAATGTACTACCAGGGTCCCTGGTCTAAAGTAGTGTACTACCAGGGTCCCTGGTCTAAAGTAGTGTACTACCAGGGTCTAAAGTAGTGTACTACCAGGGTCTAAAGTAGTGTACTACCAGGGTCTAAAGTAGTGCACTACCAGGGTCCCTGGTCTAAAGTAGTGCACTACCAGGGTCTCTGGTCTAAAGTAGTGCACTACCAGGGTCCAGGGTCTAAAGTAGTGTACTACCAGGGTCCATGGTCTAAAGTAGTGTACTACCAGGGTCCCTGGTCTAAAGTAGTGCACTACCAGGGTCTAAAGTAGTGTACTACCAGGGTACCTGGTCTAAAGTAGTGTACTACCAGGGTCTAAAGTAGTGCACTACCAGGGTCTAAAGTAGTGTACTACCAGGGTCCCTGGTCTAAAGTAGTGCACTACCAGGGTCCCTGGTCTAAAGTAGTGTACTACCAGGGTCCCTGGTCTAAAGTAGTGTACTACCAGGGTCTAAAGAAGTGTACTACCAGGGGCATGGTCTAAAGTAGTGTACTACCAGGGTCTAAAGTAGTGAACTACCAGGGTCCATGGTCTAAAGTAGTGAACTACCAGGGTCCCTGGTCTAAAGTAGTGTACTACCAGGGTCCCTGGTCTAAAGTAGTGTACTACCAGGGTCTAAAGTAGTGTACTACCAGGGTCCATGGTCTAAAGTAGTGCACTACCAGGGTCCCTGGTCTAAAGTAGTGTACTACCAGGGTCCCTGGTCTAAAGTAGTGTACTACCAGGGTCTAAAGTAGTGTACTACCAGGGTCCATGGTCTAAAGTAGTGTACTACCAGGGTCCCTGGTCTAAAGTAGTGAACTACCAGGGTCCCTGGTCTAAAGTAGTGTACTACCAGGGTCCCTGGTCTAAAGTAGTGTACTACCAGGTTCCCTGGTCTAAAGTAGTGCACTACCAGGGTTCCCTGGTCTAAAGTAATGTACTACCAGGGTCCCTGGTCTAAAGTAGTGTACTACCAGGGTCCCTGGTCTAAAGTAGTGTACTACCAGGGTCCCTGGTCTAAAGTAGTGTACTACCAGGGTCCATGGTCTAAAGTAGTGTACTACCAGGGTCCCTGGTCTAAAGTAGTGCACTACCAGGGTCCCTGGTCTAAAGTAGTGTACTACCAGGGTCTAAAGTAGTGTACTACCAGGGTCTAAAGTAGTGCACTACCAGGGTCCCTGGTCTAAAGTAGTGCACTACCAGGGTCTAAAGTAGTGTACTACCAGGGTCTAAAGTAGTGCACTACCAGGGTCCCTGGTCTAAAGTAGTGCACTACCAGGGTCTCTGGTCTAAAGTAGTGCACTACCAGGGTCCAGGGTCTAAAGTAGTGTACTACCAGGGTCCATGGTCTAAAGTAGTGTACTACCAGGGTCCCTGGTCTAAAGTAGTGCACTACCAGGGTCTAAAGTAGTGTACTACCAGGGTCCCTGGTCTAAAGTAGTGTACTACCAGGGTCTAAAGTAGTGCACTACCAGGGTCTAAAGTAGTGTACTACCAGGGTCCCTGGTCTAAAGTAGTGCACTACCAGGGTCCCTGGTCTAAAGTAGTGTACTACCAGGGTCCCTTGTCTAAAGTAGTGTACTACCAGGGTCTAAAGAAGTGTACTACCAGGGGCATGGTCTAAAGTAGTGTACTACCAAGGTCCCTGGTCTAAAGTAGTGTACTACCAGGGTCTAAAGTAGTGAACTACCAGGGTCCATGGTCTAAAGTAGTGAACTACCAGGGTCCCTGGTCTAAAGTAGTGTACTACCAGGGTCCCTGGTCTAAAGTAGTGTACTACCAGGGTCTAAAGTAGTGTACTACCAGGGTCCATGGTCTAAAGTAGTGCACTACCAGGGTCCCTGGTCTAAAGTAGTGTACTACCAGGGTCCCTGGTCTAAAGTAGTGTACTACCAGGGTCTAAAGTAGTGTACTACCAGGGTCCCTGGTCTAAAGTAGTGTACTACCAGGGTCTAAAGTAGTGTACTACCAGGGTCCCTGGTCTAAAGTAGTGTACTACCAGGGTCTAAAGTAGTGCACTACCAGGGACCCTGGTCTAAAGTAGTGTACTACCAGGGTCCCTGGTCTAAAGTAGTGAACTACCAGGGTCCCTGGTCTAAAGTAGTGTACTACCAGGGTCTAAAGTAGTGAACTACCAGGGTCCCTGGTCTAAAGTAGTGTACTACCAGGGTCTAAAGTAGTGCACTACCAGGGTCCCTGATCTAAAGTAGTGTACTACCAGGGTCCCTGGTCTAAAGTAGTGTACTACCAGGGTCCCTGGTCTAAAGTAGTGAACTACCAGGGTCCCTGGTCTAAAGTAGTGTACTACCAGGGTCCCTGGTCTAAAGTAGTGTACTACCAGGGTCCCTGGTCTAAAGTAGTGTACTACCAGGGTCCCTGGTCTAAAGTAGTGCACTACCAGGGTCTAAAGTAGTGTACTACCAGGGTCTAAAGTAGTGTACTACCAGGGTCCCTGGTCTAAAGTAGTGCACTACCAGGGTCCCTGGTCTAAAGTAGTGTACTACCAGGGTCTAAAGTAGTGTACTACCAGGGTCTAAAGTAGTGTACTACCAGGGTCCCTGGTCTAAAGTAGTGCACTACCAGGGTCTAAAGTAGTGTACTACCAGGGTCTAAAGCAGTGCACTACCAGGGTCCCTGGTCTAAAGTAGTGCACTACCAGGGTCTTCGGTCTAAAGTAGTGCACTACCAGGGTCCAGGGTCTAAAGTAGTGTACTACCAGGGTCCCTGGTCTAAAGTAGTGCACTACCAGGGTCTAAAGTAGTGCACTACCAGGGTCTCCGGTCTAAAGTAGTGCACTACCAGGGTCCCTGGTCTAAAGTAGTGTACTACCAGGGTCTAAAGTAGTGCACTACCAGGGTCTCCGGTCTAAAGTAGTGCACTACCAGGGTCCAGGGTCTAAAGTAGTGTACTACCAGGGTCCCTGGTCTAAAGTAGTGTACTACCAGGGTCTAAAGAAGTGTACTACCAGGGTCCCTGGTCTAAAGTAGTGTACTACCAGGGTCCCTGGTCTAAAGTAGTGTACTACCACGGTCTAAAGTAGTGCACTACCAGGGTCTCCGGTCTAAAGTAGTGCACTACCAGGGTCCATGGTCTAAAGTAGTGTACTACCAGGGTCCCTGGTCTAAAGTAGTGTACTACCAGGGTCTGAAGTAGTGCACTACCAGGGTCCCTGGTCTAAAGTAGTGTACTACCAGGGTCCCTGGTCTAAAGTAGTGTACTACCACGGTCTAAAGTAGTGTACTACCAGGGTCCCTGGTCTAAAGTAGTGTACTACCAGGGTCTAAAGTAGTGCACTACCAGGGTCTGAAGTAGTGCACTACCAGGGTCCCTGGTCTAAAGTAGTGTACTACCAGGGTCCCTGGTCTAAAGTAGTGTACTACCACGGTCTAAAGTAGTGTACTACCAGGGTCCCTGGTCTAAAGTAGTGTACTACCAGGGTCTAAAGTATTGCACTACCAGGGTCCCTGGTCTAAAGTAGTGTACTACCAGGGTCTAAAGTAGTGCACTACCAGGGTCCCTGATCTAAAGTTGTGTACTACCAGGGTCCCTGGTCTAAAGTAGTGTACTACCAGGGTCTAAAGTAGTGTACTACCAGGGTCTAAAGTAGTGTACTACCAGGGTCTAAAGTAGTGTACTACCAGGGTCCATGGTCTAAAGTAGTGTACTACCAGGGTCCCTGGTCTAAAGTAGTGTACTACCAGGGTCTAAAGTAGTGTACTACCAGGGTCCCTGGTCTAAAGTAGTGCACTACCAGGGTCCAAAGTAGTGCACTACCAGGGTCCCTGGTCTAAAGTAGTGCACTACCAGGGTCCCTGGTCTAAAGTAGTGCACTACCAGGGTCCCTGGTCTAAAGTAGTGTACTACCAGGGTCCCTGGTCTAAAGTAGTGCACTACCAGGGTCTAAAGTAGTGTACTACCAGGGTCTAAAGTAGTGTACTACCAGGGTCCCTGGTCTAAAGTAGTGTACTACCAGGGTCTAAAGTAGTGTACTACCAGGGTCCCTGGTCTAAAGTAGTGAACTACCGGGGGCCCTGGTCTAAAGTAGTGTACTACCAGGGTCCCTGGTCTAAAGTAGTGCACTACCAGGGTCTAAAGTAGTGCACTACCAGGGTCCCTGGTCTAAAGTAGTGCACTACCAGGGTCCCTGGTCTAAAGTAGTGTACTACCAGGGTCCCTGGTCTAAAGTAGTGTACTATCAGGGTCCCTGGTCTAAAGTAGTGCACTACCAGGGTCCCTGGTCTAAAGTAGTGTACTACCAGGGTCTCTGGTCTAAAGTAGTGTACTACCAGGGTCCCTGGTCTAAAGTAGTGCACTACCAGGGTTCCCTGGTCTAAAGTAGTGTACTACCAGGGTCCCTGGTCTAAAGTAGTGTACTACCAGGGTACCTGGTCTAAAGTAGTGTACTACCAGGGTCCATGGTCTAAAGTAGTGTACTACCAGGGTCCCTGGTCTAAAGTAGTGCACTACCAGGGTCCCTGGTCTAAAGTAGTGTACTACCAGGGTCTAAAGTAGTGTACTACCAGGGTCTAAAGTAGTGTACTACCAGGGTCCCTGGTCTAAAGTAGTGCACTACCAGGGTCTAAAGTAGTGTACTACCAGGGTCTAAAGTAGTGCACTACCAGGGTCCCTGGTCTAAAGTAGTGCACTACCAGGGTCTCTGGTCTAAAGTAGTGCAATACCAGGGTCCAGGGTCTAAAGTAGTGTACTACCAGGGTCCATGGTCTAAAGTAGTGTACTACCAGGGTCCCTGGTCTAAAGTAGTGCACTACCAGGGTCCCTGGTCTAAAGTAGTGTACTACCAGGGTCCCAGTTCTAAAGTAGTGTACTACCAGGGTCTAAAGAAGTGTACTACCAGGGTCCATGGTCTAAAGTAGTGTACTACCAGGGTCCCTGGTCTAAAGTAGTGCACTACCAGGGTCCCTGGTCTAAAGTAGTGCACTACCAGGGTCCCTGGTCTAAAGTAGTGTACTACCAGGGTCTAAAGTAGTGTACTACCAGGGTCCCTGGTCTAAAGTAGTGCACTACCAGGGTCTTTGGTCTAAAGTAGTGTACTACCAGGGTCCCTGGTCTAAAGTAGTGTACTACCAGGGTCCCTGGTCTAAAGTAGTGCACTACCAGGGTCTCTGGTCTAAAGTAGTGTACTACCAGGGTCCCTGGTCTCAAGTAGTGTACTACCAGGGTCGATGGTCTAAAGTAGTGCACTACCAGGGTCTAAAGTAGTGTACTACCAGGGTCTAAAGTAGTGTACTACCAGGGTCCCTGGTCTAAAGTAGTGCACTACCAGGGTCCCTGGTCTAAAGTAGTGTACTACCAGGGTCTAAAGTAGTGCACTACCAGGGTCCCTGATCTAAAGTAGTGTACTACCAGGGTCCCTGGTCTAAAGTAGTGTACTACCAGGGTCCCTGGTCTAAAGTAGTGAACTACCAGGGTCCCTGGTCTAAAGTAGTGTACTACCAGGGTCCCTGGTCTAAAGTAGTGTACTACCAGGGTCCCTGGTCTAAAGTAGTGTACTACCAGGGTCCCTGGTCTAAAGTAGTGCACTACCAGGGTCTAAAGTAGTGTACTACCAGGGTCTAAAGTAGTGTACTACCAGGGTCCCTGGTCTAAAGTAGTGCACTACCAGGGTCCCTGGTCTAAAGTAGTGTACTACCAGGGTCTAAAGTAGTGTACTACCAGGGTCTAAAGTAGTGTACTACCAGGGTCCCTGGTCTAAAGTAGTGCACTACCAGGGTCTAAAGTAGTGTACTACCAGGGTCTAAAGCAGTGCACTACCAGGGTCCCTGGTCTAAAGTAGTGCACTACCAGGGTCTTCGGTCTAAAGTAGTGCACTACCAGGGTCCAGGGTCTAAAGTAGTGTACTACCAGGGTCCCTGGTCTAAAGTAGTGCACTACCAGGGTCTAAAGTAGTGTACTACCAGGGTCTAAAGTAGTGCACTACCAGGGTCTCCGGTCTAAAGTAGTGCACTACCAGGGTCCAGGGTCTAAAGTAGTGTACTACCAGGGTCCCTGGTCTAAAGTAGTGTACTACCAGGGTCTAAAGAAGTGTACTACCAGGGTCCATGGTCTAAAGTAGTGTACTACCAGGGTCCCTGGTCTAAAGTAGTGCACTACCAGGGTCCCTGGTCTAAAGTAGTGTACTACCAGGGTCTGAAGTAGTGCACTACCAGGGTCCCTGGTCTAAAGTAGTGTACTACCAGGGTCCCTGGTCTAAAGTAGTGTACTACCACGGTCTAAAGTAGTGTACTACCAGGGTCCCTGGTCTAAAGTAGTGTACTACCAGGGTCTAAAGTAGTGCACTACCAGGGTCTGAAGTAGTGCACTACCAGGGTCCCTGGTCTAAAGTAGTGTACTACCAGGGTCCCTGGTCTAAAGTAGTGTACTACCACGGTCTAAAGTAGTGTACTACCAGGGTCCCTGGTCTAAAGTAGTGTACTACCAGGGTCTAAAGTAGTGCACTACCAGGGTCCCTGGTCTAAAGTAGTGTACTACCAGGGTCTAAAGTAGTGCACTACCAGGGTCCCTGATCTAAAGTTGTGTACTACCAGGGTCCCTGGTCTAAAGTAGTGTACTACCAGGGTCTAAAGTAGTGTACTACCAGGGTCTAAAGTAGTGTACTACCATGGTCTAAAGTAGTGTACTACCAGGGTCCATGGTCTAAAGTAGTGTACTACCAGGGTCCCTGGTCTAAAGTAGTGTACTACCAGGGTCTAAAGTAGTGTACTACCAGGGTCCCTGGTCTAAAGTAGTGCACTACCAGGGTCCAAAGTAGTGCACTACCAGGGTCCCTGGTCTAAAGTAGTGCACTACCAGGGTCCCTGGTCTAAAGTAGTGCACTACCAGGGTCCCTGGTCTAAAGTAGTGTACTACCAGGGTCCCTGGTCTAAAGTAGTGCACTACCAGGGTCTAAAGTAGTGTACTACCAGGGTCTAAAGTAGTGTACTACCAGGGTCCCTGGTCTAAAGTAGTGTACTACCAGGGTCTAAAGTAGTGTACTACCAGGGTCCCTGGTCTAAAGTAGTGAACTACCGGGGGCCCTGGTCTAAAGTAGTGTACTACCAGGGTCCCTGGTCTAAAGTAGTGCACTACCAGGGTCTAAAGTAGTGCACTACCAGGGTCCCTGGTCTAAAGTAGTGCACTACCAGGGTCCCTGGTCTAAAGTAGTGTACTACCAGGGTCCCTGGTCTAAAGTAGTGTCTATCAGGGTCCCTGGTCTAAAGTAGTGCACTACCAGGGTCCCTGGTCTAAAGTAGTGCACTACCAGGGTCTCTGGTCTAAAGTAGTGTACTACCAGGGTCCCTGGTCTAAAGTAGTGCACTACCAGGGTTCCCTGGTCTAAAGTAGTGTACTACCAGGGTCCCTGGTCTAAAGTAGTGTACTACCAGGGTACCTGGTCTAAAGTAGTGTACTACCAGGGTCCATGGTCTAAAGTAGTGTACTACCAGGGTCCCTGGTCTAAAGTAGTGCACTACCAGGGTCCCTGGTCTAAAGTAGTGTACTACCAGGGTCTAAAGTAGTGTACTACCAGGGTCTAAAGTAGTGTACTACCAGGGTCCCTGGTCTAAAGTAGTGCACTACCAGGGTCTAAAGTAGTGTACTACCAGGGTCTAAAGTAGTGCACTACCAGGGTCCCTGGTCTAAAGTAGTGCACTACCAGGGTCTCTGGTCTAAAGTAGTGCACTACCAGGGTCCAGGGTCTAAAGTAGTGTACCACCAGGGTCCATGGTCTAAAGTAGTGTACTACCAGGGTCCCTGGTCTAAAGTAGTGCACTACCAGGGTCCCTGGTCTAAAGTAGTGTACTACCAGGGTCCCAGTTCTAAAGTAGTGTACTACCAGGGTCTAAAGAAGTGTACTACCAGGGTCCATGGTCTAAAGTAGTGTACTACCAGGGTCCCTGGTCTAAAGTAGTGCACTACCAGGGTCCCTGGTCTAAAGTAGTGCACTACCAGGGTCCCTGGTCTAAAGTAGTGTACTACCAGGGTCTAAAGTAGTGTACTACCAGGGTCCCTGGTCTAAAGTAGTGCACTACCAGGGTCTTTGGTCTAAAGTAGTGTACTACCAGGGTCCCTGGTCTAAAGTAGTGTACTACCAGGGTCCCTGGTCTAAAGTAGTGCACTACCAGGGTCTCTGGTCTAAAGTAGTGTACTACCAGGGTCCCTGGTCTCAAGTAGTGTACTACCAGGGTCGATGGTCTAAAGTAGTGCACTACCAGGGTCTAAAGTAGTGTACTACCAGGGTCTAAAGTAGTGTACTACCAGGGTCCCTGGTCTAAAGTAGTGCACTACCAGGGTCCCTGGTCTAAAGTAGTGTACTACCAGGGTCTAAAGTAGTGTACTACCAGGGTCCCTGGTCTAAAGTAGTGCACTACCAGGGTCCCTGGTCTAAAGTAGTGTACTACCAGGGTCCATGGTCTAAAGTAGTGCACTACCAGGGTCTAAAGTAGTGTACTACCAGGGTCACTGTTCTAAAGTAGTGTACTACCAGGGTCTAAAGTAGTGTACTACCAGGGTCCCTGGTCTAAAGTAGTGTACTACCAGGGTCCCTGGTCTAAAGTAGTGTACTACCAGGGTCTAAAGTAGTGCACTACCAGGGTCTAAAGTAGTGTACTACCAGGGTCTAAAGTAGTGTACTACCAGGGTCCCTGGTCTAAAGTAGTGCACTACCAGGGTCTAAAGTAGTGTACTACCAGGGTCTAAAGTAGTGCACTACCAGGGTCCCTGGTCTAAAGTAGTGCACTACCAGGGTCTCTGGTCTAAAGTAGTGCACTACCAGGGTCCAGGGTCTAAAGTAGTGTACTACCAGGGTCCATGGTCTAAAGTAGTGTACTACCAGGGTCCCTGGTCTAAAGTAGTGCACTACCAGGGTCCCTGGTCTAAAGTAGTGTACTACCAGGGTCCCAGTTCTAAAGTAGTGTACTACCAGGGTCTAAAGAAGTGTACTACCAGGGTCCATGGTCTAAAGTAGTGTACTACCAGGGTCCCTGGTCTAAAGTAGTGCACTACCAGGGTCCCTGGTCTAAAGTAGTGCACTACCAGGGTCCCTGGTCTAAAGTAGTGTACTACCAGGGTCTAAAGTAGTGTACTACCAGGGTCCCTGGTCTAAAGTAGTGCACTACCAGGGTCTTTGGTCTAAAGTAGTGTACTACCAGGGTCCCTGGTCTAAAGTAGTGTACTACCAGGGTCCCTGGTCTAAAGTAGTGCACTACCAGGGTCTCTGGTCTAAAGTAGTGTACTACCAGGGTCCCTGGTCTAAAGTAGTGTACTACCAGGGTCGATGGTCTAAAGTAGTGCACTACCAGGGTCTAAAGTAGTGTACTACCAGGGTCTAAAGTAGTGTACTACCAGGGTCCCTGGTCTAAAGTAGTGCAATACCAGGGTCCCTTCGTCTAAAGTAGTGTACTACCAGGGTCTAAAGTAGTGTACTACCAGGGTCCCTGGTCTAAAGTAGTGCACTACCAGGGTCCCTGGTCTAAAGTAGTGTACTACCAGGGTCCATGGTCTAAAGTAGTGCACTACCAGGGTCTAAAGTAGTGTACTACCAGGGTCCCTGGTCTAAAGTAGTGTACTACCAGGGTCTAAAGTAGTGTACTACCAGGGTCCCTGGTCTAAAGTAGTGTACTACCAGGGTCCCTGGTCTAATGTAGTGTACTACCAGGGTCTAAAGTAGTGCACTACCAGGGTCTAAAGTAGTGTACTACCAGGGTCCCTGGTCTAAAGTAGTGCACTACCAGGGTCCCTGGTCTAAAGTAGTGTACTACCAGGGTCCCTGGTCTAAAGTAGTGTACTACCAGGGTCTAAAGAAGTATACTACCAGGGTCCATGGTCTAAAGTAGTGTACTACCAGGGTCCCTGGTCTAAAGTAGTGTACTACCAGGGTCTAAAGTAGTGAACTACCAGGGTCCATGGTCTAAAGTAGTGAACTACCAGGGTCCCTGGTCTAAAGTAGTGTACTACCAGGGTCCCTGGTCTAAAGTAGTGTACTACCAGGGTCTAAAGTAGTGTACTACCAGGGTCCATGGTCTAAAGTAGTGCACTACCAGGGTCCCTGGTCTAAAGTAGTGTACTACCAGGGTCCCTGGTCTAAAGTAGTGTACTACCAGGGTCTAAAGTAGTGTACTACCAGGGTCCCTGGTCTAAAGTAGTGTACTACCAGGGTCTAAAGAAGTGTACTACCAGGGTCCATGGTCTAAAGTAGTGTACTACCAGGGTCCCTGGTCTAAAGTAGTGTACTACCAGGGTCTAAAGTAGTGAACTACCAGGGTCCCTGGTCTAAAGTAGTGAACTACCAGGGTCCCTGGTCTAAAGTAGTGAACTACCAGGGTCCCTGGTCTAAAGTAGTGTACTACCAGGGTCTAAAGTAGTGAACTACCAGGGTCCCTGGTCTAAAGTAGTGTACTACCAGGGTCTAAAGTAGTGCACTATCAGGGTCCCTGGTCTAAAGTAGTGTACTACCAGGGTCTCTGGTCTAAAGTAGTGTACTACCAGGGTCCCTGGTCTAAAGTAGTGAACTACCAGGGTCCCTGGTCTAAAGTAGTGTACTTCCAGGGTCCCTGGTCTAAAGTAGTGTACTACCAGGGTCCCTGGTCTAAAGTAGTGTACTACCAGGGTCCCTGGTCTAAAGTAGTGCACTACCAGGGTCTAAAGTAGTGTACTACCAGGGTCTAAAGTAGTGTACTACCAGGGTCCCTGGTCTAAAGTAGTGCACTACCAGGGTCCCTGGTCTAAAGTAGTGTACTACCAGGGTCTAAAGTAGTGTACTACCAGGGTCCCTGGTCTAAAGTAATGCACTACCAGGGTCCCTGGTCTAAAGTAGTGTACTACCAGGGTCCATGGTCTAAAGTAGTGCACTACCAGGGTCTAAAGTAGTGTACTACCAGGGTCCCTGGTCTAAAGTAGTGTACTACCAGGGTCTAAAGTAGTGCACTACCAGGGTCTAAAGTAGTGTACTACCAGGGTCCCTGGTCTAAAGTAGTGCACTACCATTGTCCCTGGTCTATAGTAGTGTACTACCAGGGTCCCTGGTCTAAAGTAGTGTACTACCAGGGTCTAAAGAAGTGTACTACCAGGGTCCCTGGTCTAAAGTAGTGTACTACCAGGGTCCCTGGTCTAAAGTAGTGCACTACCAGGGTTCCCTGGTCTAAAGTAGTGTACTACCAGGGTCCCTGGTCTAAAGTAGTGTACTACCAGGGTCCCTGGTCTAAAGTAGTATACTTCCAGGGTCCATGGTCTAAAGTAATGTACTACCAGGGTCCCTGGTCTAAAGTAGTGCACTACCAGGGTCCCTGGTCTAAAGTAGTGTACTACCAGGGTCCCAGTTCTAAAGTAGTGTACTACCAGGGTCTAAAGAAGTGTACTACCAGGGTCCATGGTCTAAAGTAGTGTACTACCAGGGTCCCTGGTCTAAAGTAGTGCACTACCAGGGTCCCTGGTCTAAAGTAGTGCAATACCAGGGTCCCTGGTCTAAAGTAGTGTACTACCAGGGTCTAAAGTAGTGTACTACCAGGGTCCCTGGTCTAAAGTAGTGCACTACCAGGGTCTTTGGTCTAAAGTAGTGTACTACCAGGGTCCCTGGTCTAAAGTAGTGTACTACCAGGGTCCCTGGTCTAAAGTAGTGCACTACCAGGGTCTCTGGTCTAAAGTAGTGTACTACCAGGGTCCCTGGTCTAAAGTAGTGTACTACCAGGGTCGATGGTCTAAAGTAGTGCACTACCAGGGTCTAAAGTAGTGTACTACCAGGGTCTAAAGTAGTGTACTACCAGGGTCCCTGGTCTAAAGTAGTGCACTACCAGGGTCCCTGGTCTAAAGTAGTGTACTACCAGGGTCTAAAGTAGTGTACTACCAGGGTCCCTGGTCTAAAGTAGTGCACTACCAGGGTCCCTGGTCTAAAGTAGTGTACTACCAGGGTCCATGGTCTAAAGTAGTGCACTACCAGGGTCTAAAGTAGTGTACTACCAGGGTCCCTGGTCTAAAGTAGTGTACTACCAGGGTCTAAAGTAGTGTACTACCAGGGTCCCTGGTCTAAAGTAGTGTACTACCAGGGTCCCTGGTCTAAAGTAGTGTACTACCAGGGTCTAAAGTAGTGCACTACCAGGGTCTAAAGTAGTGTACTACCAGGGTCCCTGGTCTAAAGTAGTGCACTACCAGGGTCCCTGGTCTAAAGTAGTGTACTACCAGGGTCCCTGGTCTAAAGTAGTGTACTACCAGGGTCTAAAGAAGTATACTACCAGGGTCCATGGTCTAAAGTAGTGTACTACCAGGGTCCCTGGTCTAAAGTAGTGTACTACCAGGGTCTAAAGTAGTGAACTACCAGGGTCCATGGTCTAAAGTAGTGAACTACCAGGGTACCTGGTCTAAAGTAGTGTACTACCAGGGTCCCTGGTCTAAAGTAGTGTACTACCAGGGTCTAAAGTAGTGTACTACCAGGGTCCATGGTCTAAAGTAGTGCACTACCAGGGTCCCTGGTCTAAAGTAGTGTACTACCAGGGTCCCTGGTCTAAAGTAGTGTACTACCAGGGTCTAACGTAGTGTACTACCAGGGTCCCTGGTCTAAAGTAGTGTACTACCAGGGTCTAAAGAAGTGTACTACCAGGGTCCATGGTCTAAAGTAGTGTACTACCGGGGTCCCTGGTCTAAAGTAGTGTACTACCAGGGTCTAAAGAAGTGTACTACCAGGGTCCCTGGTCTAAAGTAGTGTACTACCAGGGTCCCTGGTCTAAAGTAGTGCACTACCAGGGTTCCCTGGTCTAAAGTAGTGTACTACCAGGGTCCCTGGTCTAAAGTAGTGTACTACCAGGGTCCCTGGTCTAAAGTAGTATACTTCCAGGGTCCATGGTCTAAAGTAATGTACTACCAGGGTCCCTGGTCTAAAGTAGTGCACTACCAGGGTCCCTGGTCTAAAGTAGTGTACTACCAGGGTCCCAGTTCTAAAGTAGTGTACTACCAGGGTCTAAAGAAGTGTACTACCAGGGTCCATGGTCTAAAGTAGTGTACTACCAGGGTCCCTGGTCTAAAGTAGTGCACTACCAGGGTCCCTGGTCTAAAGTAGTGCACTACCAGGGTCCCTGGTCTAAAGTAGTGTACTACCAGGGTCTAAAGTAGTGTACTACCAGGGTCCCTGGTCTAAAGTAGTGCACTACCAGGGTCTTTGGTCTAAAGTAGTGTACTACCAGGGTCCCTGGTCTAAAGTAGTGTACTACCAGGGTCCCTGGTCTAAAGTAGTGCACTACCAGGGTCTCTGGTCTAAAGTAGTGTACTACCAGGGTCCCTGGTCTAAAGTAGTGTACTACCAGGGTCGATGGTCTAAAGTAGTGCACTACCAGGGTCTAAAGTAGTGTACTACCAGGGTCTAAAGTAGTGTACTACCAGGGTCCCTGGTCTAAAGTAGTGCACTACCAGGGTCCCTGGTCTAAAGTAGTGTACTACCAGGGTCTAAAGTAGTGTACTACCAGGGTCCCTGGTCTAAAGTAGTGCACTACCAGGGTCCCTGGTCTAAAGTAGTGTACTACCAGGGTCCATGGTCTAAAGTAGTGCACTACCAGGGTCTAAAGTAGTGTACTACCAGGGTCCCTGGTCTAAAGTAGTGTACTACCAGGGTCTAAAGTAGTGTACTACCAGGGTCCCTGGTCTAAAGTAGTGTACTACCAGGGTCCCTGGTCTAAAGTAGTGTACTACCAGGGTCTAAAGTAGTGCACTACCAGGGTCTAAAGTAGTGTACTACCAGGGTCCCTGGTCTAAAGTAGTGCACTACCAGGGTCCCTGGTCTAAAGTAGTGCACTACCAGGGTCCCTGGTCTAAAGTAGTGTACTACCAGGGTCTAAAGTAGTGTACTACCAGGGTCCCTGGTCTAAAGTAATGCACTACCAGGGTCCCTGGTCTAAAGTAGTGTACTACCAGGGTCCATGGTCTAAAGTAGTGCACTACCAGGGTCTAAAGTAGTGTACTACCAGGGTCCCTGGTCTAAAGTAGTGTACTACCAGGGTCTAAAGTAGTGCACTACCAGGGTCTAAAGTAGTGTACTACCAGGGTCCCTGGTCTAAAGTAGTGCACTACCATTGTCCCTGGTCTATAGTAGTGTACTACCAGGGTCCCTGGTCTAAAGTAGTGTACTACCAGGGTCTAAAGAAGTGTACTACCAGGGTCCCTGGTCTAAAGTAGTGTACTACCAGGGTCCCTGGTCTAAAGTAGTGCACTACCAGGGTTCCCTGGTCTAAAGTAGTGTACTACCAGGGTCCCTGGTCTAAAGTAGTGTACTACCAGGGTCCCTGGTCTAAAGTAGTATACTTCCAGGGTCCATGGTCTAAAGTAATGTACTACCAGGGTCCCTGGTCTAAAGTAGTGCACTACCAGGGTCCCTGGTCTAAAGTAGTGTACTACCAGGGTCCCAGTTCTAAAGTAGTGTACTACCAGGGTCTAAAGAAGTGTACTACCAGGGTCCATGGTCTAAAGTAGTGTACTACCAGGGTCCCTGGTCTAAAGTAGTGCACTACCAGGGTCCCTGGTCTAAAGTAGTGCAATACCAGGGTCCCTGGTCTAAAGTAGTGTACTACCAGGGTCTAAAGTAGTGTACTACCAGGGTCCCTGGTCTAAAGTAGTGCACTACCAGGGTCTTTGGTCTAAAGTAGTGTACTACCAGGGTCCCTGGTCTAAAGTAGTGTACTACCAGGGTCCCTGGTCTAAAGTAGTGCACTACCAGGGTCTCTGGTCTAAAGTAGTGTACTACCAGGGTCCCTGGTCTAAAGTAGTGTACTACCAGGGTCGATGGTCTAAAGTAGTGCACTACCAGGGTCTAAAGTAGTGTACTACCAGGGTCTAAAGTAGTGTACTACCAGGGTCCCTGGTCTAAAGTAGTGCACTACCAGGGTCCCTGGTCTAAAGTAGTGTACTACCAGGGTCTAAAGTAGTGTACTACCAGGGTCCCTGGTCTAAAGTAGTGCACTACCAGGGTCCCTGGTCTAAAGTAGTGTACTACCAGGGTCCATGGTCTAAAGTAGTGCACTACCAGGGTCTAAAGTAGTGTACTACCAGGGTCCCTGGTCTAAAGTAGTGTACTACCAGGGTCTAAAGTAGTGTACTACCAGGGTCCCTGGTCTAAAGTAGTGTACTACCAGGGTCCCTGGTCTAAAGTAGTGTACTACCAGGGTCTAAAGTAGTGCACTACCAGGGTCTAAAGTAGTGTACTACCAGGGTCCCTGGTCTAAAGTAGTGCACTACCAGGGTCCCTGGTCTAAAGTAGTGTACTACCAGGGTCCCTGGTCTAAAGTAGTGTACTACCAGGGTCTAAAGAAGTATACTACCAGGGTCCATGGTCTAAAGTAGTGTACTACCAGGGTCCCTGGTCTAAAGTAGTGTACTACCAGGGTCTAAAGTAGTGAACTACCAGGGTCCATGGTCTAAAGTAGTGAACTACCAGGGTACCTGGTCTAAAGTAGTGTACTACCAGGGTCCCTGGTCTAAAGTAGTGTACTACCAGGGTCTAAAGTAGTGTACTACCAGGGTCCATGGTCTAAAGTAGTGCACTACCAGGGTCCCTGGTCTAAAGTAGTGTACTACCAGGGTCCCTGGTCTAAAGTAGTGTACTACCAGGGTCTAACGTAGTGTACTACCAGGGTCCCTGGTCTAAAGTAGTGTACTACCAGGGTCTAAAGAAGTGTACTACCAGGGTCCATGGTCTAAAGTAGTGTACTACCGGGGTCCCTGGTCTAAAGTAGTGTACTACCAGGGTCTAAAGAAGTGTACTACCAGGGTCCCTGGTCTAAAGTAGTGTACTACCAGGGTCCCTGGTCTAAAGTAGTGCACTACCAGGGTTCCCTGGTCTAAAGTAGTGTACTACCAGGGTCCCTGGTCTAAAGTAGTGTACTACCAGGGTCCCTGGTCTAAAGTAGTATACTTCCAGGGTCCATGGTCTAAAGTAATGTACTACCAGGGTCCCTGGTCTAAAGTAGTGCACTACCAGGGTCCCTGGTCTAAAGTAGTGTACTACCAGGGTCCCAGTTCTAAAGTAGTGTACTACCAGGGTCTAAAGAAGTGTACTACCAGGGTCCATGGTCTAAAGTAGTGTACTACCAGGGTCCCTGGTCTAAAGTAGTGCACTACCAGGGTCCCTGGTCTAAAGTAGTGCACTACCAGGGTCCCTGGTCTAAAGTAGTGTACTACCAGGGTCTAAAGTAGTGTACTACCAGGGTCCCTGGTCTAAAGTAGTGCACTACCAGGGTCTTTGGTCTAAAGTAGTGTACTACCAGGGTCCCTGGTCTAAAGTAGTGTACTACCAGGGTCCCTGGTCTAAAGTAGTGCACTACCAGGGTCTCTGGTCTAAAGTAGTGTACTACCAGGGTCCCTGGTCTAAAGTAGTGTACTACCAGGGTCGATGGTCTAAAGTAGTGCACTACCAGGGTCTAAAGTAGTGTACTACCAGGGTCTAAAGTAGTGTACTACCAGGGTCCCTGGTCTAAAGTAGTGCACTACCAGGGTCCCTGGTCTAAAGTAGTGTACTACCAGGGTCTAAAGTAGTGTACTACCAGGGTCCCTGGTCTAAAGTAGTGCACTACCAGGGTCCCTGGTCTAAAGTAGTGTACTACCAGGGTCCATGGTCTAAAGTAGTGCACTACCAGGGTCTAAAGTAGTGTACTACCAGGGTCCCTGGTCTAAAGTAGTGTACTACCAGGGTCTAAAGTAGTGTACTACCAGGGTCCCTGGTCTAAAGTAGTGTACTACCAGGGTCCCTGGTCTAAAGTAGTGTACTACCAGGGTCTAAAGTAGTGCACTACCAGGGTCTAAAGTAGTGTACTACCAGGGTCCCTGGTCTAAAGTAGTGCACTACCAGGGTCCCTGGTCTAAAGTAGTGTACTACCAGGGTCCCTGGTCTAAAGTAGTGTACTACCAGGGTCTAAAGAAGTATACTACCAGGGTCCATGGTCTAAAGTAGTGTACTACCAGGGTCCCTGGTCTAAAGTAGTGTACTACCAGGGTCTAAAGTAGTGAACTACCAGGGTCCATGGTCTAAAGTAGTGAACTACCAGGGTACCTGGTCTAAAGTAGTGTACTACCAGGGTCCCTGGTCTAAAGTAGTGTACTACCAGGGTCTAAAGTAGTGTACTACCAGGGTCCATGGTCTAAAGTAGTGCACTACCAGGGTCCCTGGTCTAAAGTAGTGTACTACCAGGGTCCCTGGTCTAAAGTAGTGTACTACCAGGGTCTAACGTAGTGTACTACCAGGGTCCCTGGTCTAAAGTAGTGTACTACCAGGGTCTAAAGAAGTGTACTACCAGGGTCCATGGTCTAAAGTAGTGTACTACCGGGGTCCCTGGTCTAAAGTAGTGTACTACCAGGGTCTAAAGTAGTGAACTACCAGGGTCCCTGGTCTAAAGTAGTGAACTACCAGGGTCCCTGGTCTAAAGTAGTGAACTACCAGGGTCCCTGGTCTAAAGTAGTGTACTACCAGGGTCTAAAGTAGTGAACTACCAGGGTCCTTGGTCTAAAGTAGTGTACTACCAGGGTCTAAAGTAGTGCACTACCAGGGTCTCTGGTCTAAAGTAGTGCACTACCAGGGTCCAGGGTCTAAAGTAGTGTACTACCAGGGTCCCTGGTCTAAAGTAGTGTACTACCAGGGTCTAAAGTAGTGAACTACCAGGGTCCCTGGTCTAAAGTAGTGAACTACCAGGGTCCCTGGTCTAAAGTAGTGAACTACCAGGGTCCCTGGTCTAAAGTAGTGTACTACCAGGGTCTAAAGTAGTGAACTACCAGGGTCCCTGGTCTAAAGTAGTGTACTACCAGGGTCTAAAGTAGTGCACTATCAGGGTCCCTGGTCTAAAGTAGTGTACTACCAGGGTCCCTGGTCTAAAGTAGTGTACTACCAGGGTCCCTGGTCTAAAGTAGTGTACTACCAGGGTCCCTGGTCTAAAGTAGTGCACAACCAGGGTCTAAAGTAGTGTACTACCAGGGTCTAAAATAGTGTACTACCAGGGTCCCTGGTCTAAAGTAGTGCACTACCAGGGTCCCTGGTCTAAAGTAGTGTACTACCAGGGTCTAAAGTAGTGTACTACCAGGGTCCCCGGTCTAAAGTAGTGCACTACCAGGGTCCCTGGTCTAAAGTAGTGTACTACCAGGGTCCATGGTCCAAAGTAGTGCACTACCAGGGTCTAAAGTAGTGTACTACCAGGGTCCCTAGTCTAAAGTAGTGTACTACCAGGGTCTAAAGTAGTGCACTACCAGGGTCTAAAGTAGTGTACTACCAGGGTCCCTGGTCTAAAGTAGTGCACTACCAGGGTCCCTGGTCTATAGTAGTGTACTACCAGGGTCCCTGGTCTAAAGTAGTGTACTACCAGGGTCTAAAGAAGTGTACTACCAGGGTCCCTGGTCTAAAGTAGTGTACTACCAGGGTCCCTGGTCTAAAGTAGTGCACTACCAGGGTTCCCTGGTCTAAAGTAGTGTACTACCAGGGTCCCTGGTCTAAAGTAGTGTACTACCAGGGTCCCTGGTCTAAAGTAGTGTACTACCAGGGTCCATGGTCTAAAGTAATGTACTACCAGGGTCCCTGGTCTAAAGTAGTGCGCTACCAGGGTCCCTGGTCTAAAGTAGTGTACTACCAGGGTCTAAAGTAGTGTACTACCAGGGTCTAAAGTAGTGTACTACCAGGGTCCCTGGTCTAAAGTAGTGCACTACCAGGGTCTAAAGTAGTGTACTACCAGGGTCTAAAGTAGTGCACTACCAGGGTCCCTGGTCTAAAGTAGTGCACTACCAGGGTCTCTGGTCTAAAGTAGTGCACTACCAGGGTCCAGGGTCTAAAGTAGTGTACTACCAGGGTCCATGGTCTAAAGTAGTGTACTACCAGGGTCCCTGGTCTAAAGTAATGCACTTCCAGTGTCCCTGGTCTAAAGTAGTGTACTACCAGGGTCTAAAGAAGTGTACTACCAGGGTCCATGGTCTAAAGTAGTGTACTACTAGGGTCCCTGGTCTAAAGTAGTGCACTACCAGGGTCCCTGGTCTAAAGGAGTGCACTACCAGGGTCCCTGGTCTAAAGTAGTGTACTATCAGGGTCTAAAGTAGTGTACTACCAGAGTCCCTGGTCTAAAGTAGTGCACTACCAGGGTCTCTGGTCTAAAGTAGTGTACTACCAGGGTCCCTGGTCTAAAGTAGTGTACTACCAGGGTCCCTGGTCTAAAGTAGTGCACTACCAGGGTCTCTGGTCTAAAGTAGTGTACTACCAGGGTCCCTGGTCTAAAGTAGTGTACTACCAGGGTCGATGGTCTAAAGTAGTGCACTACCAGGGTCTAAAGTAGTGTACTACCAGGGTCTAAAGTAGTGTACTACCAGGGTCCCTGGTCTAAAGTAGTGCACTACCAGGGTCCCTGGTCTAAAGTAGTGTACTACCAGGGTCTAAAGTAGTGTACTACCAGGGTCCCTGGTCTAAAGTAGTGTACTACCAGGGTCTAAAGTAGTGCACTACCAGGGTCTAAAGTAGTGTACTACCAGGGTCCCTGGTCTAAAGTAGTGCACTACCAGGGTCCCTGGTCTAAAGTAGTGTACTACCAGGGTCCCTGGTCTAAAGTAGTGTACTACCAGGGTCTAAAGAAGTGTACTACCAGGGTCCATGGTCTAAAGTAGTGTACTACCAGGGTCCCTGGTCTAAAGTAGTGTACTACCAGGGTCTAAAGTAGTGAACTACCAGGGTCCATGGTCTAAAGTAGTGAACTATCAGGGTCCCTGGTCTAAAGTAGTGTACTACCAGGGTCCCTGGTCTAAAGTAGTGTACTACCAGGGTCTAAAGTAGTGTACTACCAGGGTCCATGGTCTAAAGTACTGCACTACCAGGGTCCCTGGTCTAAAGTAGTGTACTACCAGGCTCCCTGGTCTAAAGTAGTGTACTACCAGGGTCTAAAGTAGTGTACTACCAGGGTCCCTGGTCTAAAGTAGTGTACTACCAGGGTCCATGGTCTAAAGTAGTGTACTACCAGGGTCCCTGGTCTAAAGTAGTGTACTACCAGGGTCTAAAGTAGTGAACTACCAGGGTCCCTGGTCTAAAGTAGTGAACTACCAGGGTCCCTGGTCTAAAGTAGTGAACTACCAGGGTCCCTGGTCTAAAGTAGTGTACTACCAGGGTCTAAAGTAGTGTACTACCAGGGTCCCTGGTCTAAAGTAGTGCACTACCAGGGTCTCTGGTCTAAAGTAGTGCACTACCAGGGTCCCTGGTCTAAAGTAGTGTACTACCAGGGTCCCTGGTCTAAAGTAGTGTACTACCAGGGTCTAAAGTAGTGCACTACCAGGGTCTAAAGTAGTGTACTACCAGGGTCCCTGGTCTAAAGTAGTGTACTACCAGGGTCCCTGGTCTAAAGTAGTGTACTACCAGGGTCCCTGGTCTAAAATAGTGAACTACCAGGGTCCCTGGTCTAAAGTAGTGTACTACCAGGGTCCCTGGTCTAAAGTAGTGTACTACCAGGGTCACTGGTCTAAAGTAGTGTACTACCAGGGTCCCTGGTCTAAAGTAGTGCACTACCAGGGTCTAAAGTAGTGTACTACCAGGGTATAAAGTAGTGTACTACCAGGGTCCCTGGTCTAAAGTAGTGCACTACCAGGGTCCCTGGTCTAAAGTAGTGTACTACCAGGGTCTAAAGTAGTGTACTACCAGGGTCCCTGGTCTAAAGTAGTGTACTACCAGGGTCCATGGTCTAAAGTAGTGCACTACCAGGGTCTAAAGTAGTGTACTACCAGGGTCCCTGGTCTAAAGTAGTGTACTACCAGGGTCTAAAGTTGTGCAATACCAGGGTCTAAAGTAGTGTACTACCAGGGTCCCTGGTCTAAAGTAGTGCACTACCAGGGTCCCTGGTCTAAAGTAGTGCACTACCAGGGTCCCTGGTCTAAAGTAGTGTACTACCAGGGTCTAAAGAAGTGTACTACCAGGGTCCATGGTCTAAAGTAGTGTACTACCAGGGTCCCTGGTCTAAAGTAGTGTACTACCAGGGTCTAAAGTAGTGAACTACCAGGGTCCATGGTCTAAAGTAGTGAACTACCAGGGTCCCGGGTCGAAAGTAGTGTACTACCAGGGTCCCTGGTCTAAAGTAGTGTACTACCAGGGTCTAAAGTAGTGTACTACCAGGGTCCATGGTCTAAAGTAGTGCACTTCCAGGGTCCCTGGTCTAAAGTAGTGTACTACCAGGGTCCCTGGTCTAAAGTAGTGTACTACCAGGGTCTAAAGTAGTGTACTACCAGGGTCCCTGGTCTAAAGTAGTGTACTACCAGGGTCTAAAGAAGTGTACTACCAGGGTCCATGGTCTAAAGTAGTGTACTACCAGGGTCCCTGGTCTAAAGTAGTGTACTACCAGGGTCTAAAGTAGTGAACTACCAGGGTCCCTGGTCTAAAGTAGTGAACTACCAGGGTCCCTGGTCTAAAGTAGTGAACTACCAGGGTCCCTGGTCCAAAGTAGTGTACTACCAGGGTCTAAAGTAGTGAACTACCAGGGTCCCTGGTCTAAAGTAGTGTACTACCAGGGTCTAAAGTAGTGCACTACCAGGGTCCCTGGTCTAAAGTAGTGTACTACCAGGGTCCCTGGTCTAAAGTAGTGTACTACCAGGGTCCCTGGTCTAAAGTAGTGTACTACCAGGGTCCATTGTCTAAAGTAGTGAACTACCAGGGTCCCTGGTCTAAAGTAGTGTACTACCAGGGTCCCTGGTCTAAAGTAGTGTACTACCAGGGTCCCTGGTCTAAAGTAGTGCACTACTAGGGTCTAAAGTAGTGCACTACCATGGTCAATGGTCTAAAGTAGTGCACTACCAGGGTCCCTGGTCTAAAGTAGTGTACTACCAGGGTCCCTGGTCTAAAGTAGTGCACTACTAGGGTCTAAAGTAGTGTCTACCAGGGTCCCTGGTCTAAAGTAGTGTACTACCAGGGTCCCTGGTCTAAAGTAGTGCACTACTAGGGTCTAAAGTAGTGCACTACCAGGGTCAATGGTCTAAAGTAGTGCACTACCAGGGTCCCTGGTCTAAAGTAGTGCACTACCAGGGTCCCTGGTCTAAAGTAGTGCACTACCAGGGTCCCTGGTCTAAAGTAGTGCACTACCAGGGTCTCTGGTCTAAAGTAGTGCACTACCAGGGTCCCTGGTCTAAAGTAGTGAACTACCAGGGTCCCTGGTCTAAAGTAGTGTACTACCAGGGTCCCTGGTCTAAAGTAGTGCACTACCAGAGTCTAAAGTAGTGCACTACCAGGGTCCCTGGTCTAGAGTACTGTACTACCAGGGTTCCTGGTCTAAAGTAGTGCCATACCAGGGTCTAAAGTAGTGTACTACCAGGGTCTAAAGTAGTGTACTACCAGGGTCCCTGGTCTAAAGTAGTGTACTACCAGGGTCCTGGTCTAAAGTAGTGCACTACCAGGGTCCCTGGTCTAAAGTAGTGCACTACCAGGTTCTAAAGTAGTGTACTACCAGGGTCCCTGGTCTAAAGTAGTGCACTACCAGGGTCCCTGGTCTAAAGTAGTGTACTACCAGGGTCCCTGGTCTAAAGTAGTGTACTACCAGGGTCTGAAGTAGTGCACTACCAGGGTCCCTGGTCTAAAGTAGTGTACTACCAGGGTCTAAAGTAGTGTACTACCAGGGTCCCTGGTCTAAAGTAGTGCACTACCAGGGCCCCTGGTCTAAAGTAGTGCACTACCAGGGTCACTGGTCTAAAGTAATGTACTACGAGGGTCTAAAGTAGTGCACTACCAGGGTCCCTGGTCTAAAGTAGTGCACTACCAGGGTCCCTGGTCTAAAGTAGTGAACTACCAGGGTCCCTGGTCTAAAGTAGTGCACTACCAGGGTCCCTGGTCTAAAGTAGTGCACTACCAGGGTCCCTGGTCTAAAGTAGTGCACTACCAGGGTCCCTGGTCTAAAGTAGTGTACTACCAGGGTCAATGGTTTAAATTAGTGCACTACCAGGGTCCCTGGTCTAAAGTAGTGCACTACCAGGGTCCCTGGTCTAAAGTAGTGCACTACCAGGGTCCATGGTCTAAAGTAGTGCACTACCAGGGTCCCTGGTCTAAAGTAGTGCACTACCAGGGTCCCTGGTCTAAAGTAGTGCACTACCAGGGTCCCTGGTCTAAAGTAGTGCACTACCAGGGTCCATGGTCTAAAGTAGTGTACTACCAGGGTCCATGGTCTAAAGTAGTGTACTACCAGGGTCTAAAGTAGTGTACTACCAGGGTCCCTGGTCTAAAGTAGTGTATTACCAGGGTCTAAAGTAGTGTACTACCAGGGTCCCTGGTCTAAAGTAGTGTACTACCAGGGTCCCTGGTCTAAAGTAGTGTACTACCAGGGTCTAAAGTAGTGTACTACCAGGGTCCCTGGTCTAAAGTAGTGCACTACCAGGGTCCCTGGTCTAAAGTAGTGTACTACCAGGGTCCCTGGTCTAAAGTAGTGTACTACCAGGGTCTGAAGTAGTGCACTACCAGGGTCCCTGGTCTAAAGTAGTGTACTACCAGGGTCTAAAGTAGTGTACTACCAGGGTCCCTGGTCTAAAGTAGTCCACTACCAGGGCCCCTGGTCTAAAGTAGTGCACTACCAGGGTCACTGGTCTAAAGTAGTGTACTACGAGGGTCTAAAGTAGTGCACTACCAGGGTCCCTGGTCTAAAGTAGTGCACTACCAGGGTCCCTGGTCTAAAGTAGTGAACTACCAGGGTCCCTGGTCTAAAGTAGTGCACTACCAGGGTCCCTGGTCTAAAGTAGTGCACTACCAGGGTCCCTGGTCTAAAGTAGTGCACTACCAGGGTCCCTGGTCTAAAGTAGTGTACTACCAGGGTCAATGGTTTAAATTAGTGCACTACCAGGGTCCCTGGTCTAAAGTAGTGCACTACCAGGGTCCCTGGTCTAAAGTAGTGCACTACCAGGGTCCCTGGTCTAAAGTAGTGCACTACCAGGGTCCCTGGTCTAAAGTAGTGCACTACCAGGGTCCATGGTCTAAAGTAGTGTACTACCAGGGTCCATGGTCTAAAGTAGTGTACTACCAGGGTCTAAAGTAGTGTACTACCAGGGTCCCTGGTCTAAAGTAGTGTATTACCAGGGTCTAAAGTAGTGTACTACCAGGGTCCCTGGTCTAAAGTAGTGTACTACCAGGGTCCCTGGTCTAAAGTAGTGTACTACCAGGGTCTAAAGTAGTGCACTACCAGGGTCCATGGTCTAAAGTAGTGCACTACCAGGGACCCTGGTCTAAAGTAGTGTACTACCAGGGTCCCTGGTCTAAAGTAGTGTACTACCAGGGTCCCTGGTCTAAAGTATTGTACTACCAGGGTCTAAAGTAGTGCACTACCATGGTCCCTGTTCTAAAGTAGTGTACTACCAGGGTCCCTGGTCTAAAGTAGTGTACTACCAGGGTCTCTGGTCTAAAGTAGTGCACTACCAGGGTCCCTGGTCTAAAGTAGTGCACTACCAGGGTCCCTGGTCTAAAGTAGTGTACTACCAGGGTCCCTGGTCTAAAGTAGTGTACTACCAGGGTCCCTGGTCTAAAGTAGTGTACTACCAGGGTCCCTGGTCTAAAGTATTGTACTACCAGGGTCTAAAGTAGTGCACTACCATGGTCCCTGTTCTAAAGTAGTGTACTACCAGGGTCCCTGGTCTAAAGTAGTGTACTACCAGGGTCTCTGGTCTAAAGTAGTGCACTACCAGGGTCCCTGGTCTAAAGTAGTGCACTACCAGGGTCCCTGGTCTAAAGTAGTGTACTACCAGGGTCCCTGGTCTAAAGTAGTGTACTACCAGGGTCCCTGGTCTAAAGTAGTGTACTACCAGGGTCCCTGGTCTAAAGTAGTGTACTACCAGGGTCTAAAGTAGTGTACTACCAGGGTCTAAAGTAGTGTACTACCAGGGTCCATGGTCTAAAGTAGTGTACTACCAGGGTCTAAAGTAGTGTACTACCAGGGTCCCTGGTCTAAAGTAGTGTATTACCAGGGTCTAAAGTAGTGTACTACCAGGGTCCCTGGTCTAAAGTAGTGTACTACCAGGGTCCCTGGTCTAAAGTAGTGTACTACCAGGGTCTAAAGTAGTGCACTACCAGGGTCCATGGTCTAAAGTAGTGCACTACCAGGGACCCTGGTCTAAAGTAGTGTACTACCAGGGTCCCTGGTCTAAAGTAGTGTACTACCAGGGTCCCTGGTCTAAAGTATTGTACTACCAGGGTCTAAAGTAGTGCACTACCATGGTCCCTGTTCTAAAGTAGTGTACTACCAGGGTCCCTGGTCTAAAGTAGTGTACTACCAGGGTCTCTGGTCTAAAGTAGTGCACTACCAGGGTCCCTGGTCTAAAGTAGTGCACTACCAGGGTCCCTGGTCTAAAGTAGTGTACTACCAGGGTCCCTGGTCTAAAGTAGTGTACTACCAGGGTCCCTGGTCTAAAGTAGTGTACTACCAGGGTCCCTGGTCTAAAGTAGTGTACTACCAGGGTCTAAAGTAGTGTACTACCAGGGTCTAAAGTAGTGTACTACCAGGGTCCCTGGTCTAAAGTAGTGTACTACCAGGGTCTAAAGTAGTGTACTACCAGGGTCCCTGGTCTAAAGTAGTGTACTACCAGGGTCTAAAGTAGTGTACTACCAGGGTCTAAAGTAGTGTACTACCAGGGTCCCTGGTCTAAAGTAGTGTACTACCAGGGTCTAAATTAGTGTACTACCAGGGTCCCTGGTCTAAAGTAGTGTACTACCAGGGTCTAAAGTAGTGCACTACCAGGGTCCCTGGTCTAAAGTAGTGAACTACCAGGGTCCCTGGTCTAAAGTAGTGTACTACCAGGGTCTAAAGTAGTGTACTACCAGGGTCTAAAGTAGTGTACTACCAGGGTCTAAAGTAGTGCACTACCAGGGTCCCTGGTCTAAAGTAGTGCACTACCAGGGTCCCTGGTCTAAAGTAGTGTACTACCAGGGTCCCTGGTCTAAAGTAGTGCACTACCAGGGTCCCTGGTCTAAAGTAGTGCACTACCAGGGTCCCTGGTCTAAAGTAGTGCACTACCAGGGTCTAAAGTAGTGCACTACCAGGGTCTAAAGTAGTGCACTACCAGGGTCTAAAGTAGTGTACTACCAGGGTCCATGGTCTAAAGTAGTGCACTACCAGGGTCCCTGGTCTAAAGTAGTGCACTACCAGGGTCCCTGGTCTAAAGTAGTGCACTACCAGGGTCCATGGTCTAAAGTAGTGCACTACCAGGGTCCAGGGTCTAAAGTAGTGTACTACCAGGGTCCCTGGTCTAAAGTAGTGCACTACCAGGGTCCCTGGTCTAAAGTAGTGTACTACCAGGGTCCATGGTCTAAAGTAGTGTACTACCAGGGTCTAAAGTAGTGTACTACCAGGGTCTAAAGTAGTGTACTACACGGGTCCATGGTCTAAAGTAGTGTACTACCAGGGTCCCTGGTCTAAAGTAGTGCACTACCAGGGTCCATGGTCTAAAGTAGTGCACTACCAGGGTCCAGGGTCTAAAGTAGTGTACTATCATGGTCCCTGGTCTAAAGTAGTGCACTACCAGGGTCCCTGGTCTAAAGTAGTGTACTACCAGGGTCCCTGGTCTAAAGTAGTGCACTACCAGGGTCCCTGGTCTAAAGTAGTGTACTACCAGGGTCCCTGGTCTAAAGTAGTGTACTACCAGGGTCCCTGGTCTAAAGTAGTGCACTACCAGGGTCCCTGGTCTAAAGTAGTGCACTACCAGGGTCCCTGGTCTAAAGTAGTGCACTACCAGGGTCCCTGGTCTAAAGTAGTGCACTACCAGGGTCTAAAGTAGTGTACTGCCAGGGTCCCTGGTCTAAAGTAGTGTACTACCAGGGTCCCTGGTCTAAAGTAGTGCACTACCAGGGTCCCTGGTCTAAAGTAGTGTACTACCAGGGTCCCTGGTCTAAAGTAGTGTACTACCAGGGACCCTGGTCTAAAGTAGTGTACTACCAGGGACCCTGGTCTAAAGTAGTGCACTACCAGGGTCCCTGGTCTAAAGTAGTGAACTACCAGGGTCCCTGGTCTAAAGTAGTGAACTACCAGGGTCCATGGTCTAAAGTAGTGCACTACCAGGGTCCCTGGTCTAAATTAGTGCACTACCAGGGTCTAAAGTAGTGTACTACCAGGGTCTAAAGTAGTGTACTACCAGGGTCTAAAGTAGTGCACTACCAGGGTCCATGGTCTAAAGTAGTGCACTACCAGGGTCCCTGGTCTAAAGTAGTGCACTACCAGGGTCCCTGGTCTAAAGTAGTGTACTACCAGGGTCTAAAGTAGTGTCCTACCAGGGTCCATGGTCTAAAGTAGTGTACTGCCAGGGTCCCTGGTCTAAAGTAGTGCACTACCAGGGTCAATGGTCTAAAGTAGTGTACTACCAGGGTCTAAAGTAGTGTACTACCAGGGTCCCTGGTCTAAAGTAGTGTACTACCAGGGTCCCTGGTCTAAAGTAGTGTACTACCAGGGTCCATGGTCTAAAGTAGTGCACTCCCAGGGTCTAAAGTAGTGTACTACCAGGGTCCAGGGTCTAAAGTAGTGTACTACCAGGGTCCCTGGTCTAAAGTAGTGAACTACCAGGGTCTAAAGTAGTGTACTACCAGGGTCCCTGGTCTAAAGTAGTGAACTACCAGGGTCCCTGGTCTAAAGTAGTGTACTACCAGGGTCCCTGGTCTAAAGTAGTGCACTACCAGGGTCCTTGGTCTAAAGTATTGTACTACCAGGGTCCCTGGTCTAAAGTAGTGTACTACCAGGGTCCCTGGTCTAAAGTAGTGTACTACCAGGGTCTAAAGTAGTGTACAACCAGGGTCCCTGGTCTAAAGTAGTGTACTACCAGGGTCCCTGGTCTAAAGTAGTGTACTACCAGGGTCTAAAGTAGTGTACTACCAGGGTACATGGTCTAAAGTAGTGCACTACCAGGGTCTAAAGTAGTGCACTACCAGAGTCCCTGGTCTAAAGTAGTGCACTACCAGAGTCCCTGGTCTAAAGTAGTGCACTACCAGGGTCCCTGGTCTAAAGTAGTGCACTACCAGAGTCCCTGGTCTAAAGTAGTGCACTACCAGGGTCCATGGTCTAAAGTAGTGTACTACCAGGGTCCATGGTCTAAAGTAGTGCACTACCAGGGTCCTTGGTCTAAGTAGTGTACTTCCAGGGTCCCTGGTCTAAAGTAGTGTACTACCAGGGTCCCTGGTCTAAAGTAGTGCACTACCAGGGTCTAAAGTAGTGTACTACCAGGGTCCCTGGTCTAAAGTAGTGTACTACCAGGGTCCCTGGTCTAAAGTAGTGTACTACCAGGGTCCCTGGTCTAAAGTAGTGCACTACCAGGGTCTAAAGTAGTTTACTACCAGGGTCCCTGGTCTAAAGTAGTGTACTACCAGGGTCCCTGGTCTAAAGTAGTGTACTACCAGGGTCTAAAGTAGTGCACTACCAGGGTCCCTGGTCTAAAGTAGTGTACTACCAGGGTCTAAAGTAGTGTACTACCAGGGTCCCTGGTCTAAAGTAGTGTACTACCAGGGTCCATGGTCTAAAGTAGTGCACTACCAGGGTCCCTGGTCTAAAGTAGTGTACTACCAGGGTCTAAAGTAGTGCACTACCAGGGTCCCTGGTCTAAAGTAGTGTACTACCAGGGTCCCTGGTCTAAAGTAGTGTACTACCAGGGTCTAAAGTAGTGTACTACCAGGGTCCCTGGTCTAAAGTAGTGTACTACCAGGGTCCCTGGTCTAAAGTAGTGCACTACCAGGGTCCCTGGTCTAAAGTAGTGTACTACCAGGGTCCCTGGTCAAAAGTAGTGTACTACCAGGGTCAAAAGTAGTGTACTACCAGGGTCCCTGGTCTAAAGTAGTGTATCTCCAGGGTCTAAAGTAGTGTACTACCAGGGTCTAAAGTAGTGTACTACCAGGGTCCCTGGTCTAAAGTAGTGCACTACCAGGGTCCCTGGTCTAAAGTAGTGTACTACCAGGGTCCCTGGTCAAAAGTAGTGTACTACCAGGGTCCCTGGTCTAAAGTAGTGTACTACCAGGGTCCCTGGTCAAAAGTAGTGTACTACCAGGGTCCCTGGTCTAAAGTAGTGTACTACCAGGGTCCCTGGTCTAAAGTAGTGCACTACCAGGGTCCCTGGTCTAAAGTAGTGTACTACCAGGGTCCCTGGTCTAAAGTAGTGTACTACCAGGGTACCTGGTCTAAAGTATTGTACTACCAGGGTCCCTGGTCTAAAGTAGTGTACTACCAGGGTCCCTGGTCTAAAGTAGTGTACTACCGGGGGCCCTGGTCTAAAGTTGTGTACTACCAGGGTCCATGGTCTAAAGTAGTGCACTACCAGGGTCTAAAGTAGTGCACTACCAGGGTCCCTGGTCTAAAGCATTGTACTACCAGGGTCCTTGGTCTAAAGTAGTGTACTACCAGGGTCCTTGGTCTAAAGTAGTGTACTACCAGGGTCTAAAGTGGTGTACTACCAGGGTCCCTGGTCTAAAGTAGTGCACTACCAGGGTCCCTGGTCTAAAATAGTGTACTACCAGGGTCCCTGGTCTAAAGTAGTGCACTACCAGGGTCCATGGTCTAAAGTAGTGTACTACCAGGGTCTAAAGTAGTGCACTGCCAGGGTCCCTGGTCTAAAGTAGTGCACTACCAGGGTCCCTGGTCTAAAGTAGTGCACTACCAGGGTCCCTGGTCTAAAGTAGTGTACTACCAGGGTCCCTGGTCTAAAGTAGTGCACTTCCAGGGTCCCTGGTCTAAAGTAGTGTACTACCAGGGTCCCTGGTCTAAAGTAGTGTACTACCAGGGTCCCTGGTCTAAAGTAGTGCAATACCAGGGTCTAAAATAGTGCACTTCCAGGGTCCTTGGTCTAAAGTAGTGAACTACCAGGGTCCCTGGTCTTATGTAGTGCACTACCAGGGTCCCTGGTCTAAAGTAGTGCACTACCAGGGTCTAAAGTAGTGTACTACCAGGGTCCCTGGTCTAAAGTAGTGTACTACTAGGGTCTAAAGTAGTGTACTACCAGGGTCCCTGGTCTAAAGTAGTGTACTACCAGGGTCCAGGGTCTAAAGTAGTGCACTACCAGGGTCCCTGGTCTAAAGTAGTGTACTACCAGGGTCTAAAGTAGTGTACTACCAGGGTCCATGGTCTAAAGTAGTGCACTACCAGGGTCCCTGGTCTAAATTAGTGCACTACCAGGGTCTAAAGTAGTGTACTACCAGGGTCTAAAGTAGTGTACTACCAGGGTCTAAAGTAGTGCACTACCAGGGTCCATGGTCTAAAGTAGTGCACTACCAGGGTCCCTGGTCTAAAGTAGTGCACTACCAGGGTCCCTGGTCTAAAGTAGTGTACTACCAGGGTCTAAAGTAGTGTCCTACCAGGGTCCATGGTCTAAAGTAGTGTACTGCCAGGGTCCCTGGTCTAAAGTAGTGCACTACCAGGGTCAATGGTCTAAAGTAGTGTACTACCAGGGTCTAAAGTAGTGTACTACCAGGGTCCCTGGTCTAAAGTAGTGTACTACCAGGGTCCCTGGTCTAAAGTAGTGTACTACCAGGGTCCATGGTCTAAAGTAGTGAACTTCCAGGGTCTAAAGTAGTGTACTACCAGGGTCCGTGGTCTAAAGTAGTGTACTACCAGGGTCCCTGGTCTAAAGTAGTGAACTACCAGGGTCTAAAGTAGTGTACTACCAGGGTCCCTGGTCTAAAGTAGTGAACTACCAGGGTCCCTGGTCTAAAGTAGTGTACTACCAGGGTCCCTGGTCTAAAGTAGTGCACTACCAGGGTCCTTGGTCTAAAGTATTGTACTACCAGGGTCCCTGGTCTAAAGTAGTGTACTACCAGGGTCCCTGGTCTAAAGTAGTGTACTACCAGGGTCTAAAGTAGTGTACTACCAGGGTCCCTGGTCTAAAGTAGTGTACTACCAGGGTCCCTGGTCTAAAGTAGTGTACTACCAGGGTCTAAAGTAGTGTACTACCAGGGTACATGGTCTAAAGTAGTGCACTACCAGGGTCTAAAGTAGTGCACTACCAGAGTCCCTGGTCTAAAGTAGTGCACTACCAGAGTCCCTGGTCTAAAGTAGTGCACTACCAGGGTCCCTGGTCTAAAGTAGTGCACTACCAGAGTCCCTGGTCTAAAGTAGTGCACTACCAGGGTCCATGGTCTAAAGTAGTGTACTACCAGGGTCCATGGTCTAAAGTAGTGCACTACCAGGGTCCTTGGTCTAAGTAGTGTACTTCCAGGGTCCCTGGTCTAAAGTAGTGTACTACCAGGGTCCCTGGTCTAAAGTAGTGCACTACCAGGGTCTAAAGTAGTGTACTACCAGGGTCCCTGGTCTAAAGTAGTGTACTACCAGGGTCCCTGGTCTAAAGTAGTGTACTACCAGGGTCCCTGGTCTAAAGTAGTGCACTACCAGGGTCTAAAGTAGTTTACTACCAGGGTCCCTGGTCTAAAGTAGTGTACTACCAGGGTCCCTGGTCTAAAGTAGTGTACTACCAGGGTCTAAAGTAGTGCACTACCAGGGTCCCTGGTCTAAAGTAGTGTACTACCAGGGTCTAAAGTAGTGTACTACCAGGGTCCCTGGTCTAAAGTAGTGTACTACCAGGGTCCATGGTCTAAAGTAGTGCACTACCAGGGTCCCTGGTCTAAAGTAGTGTACTACCAGGGTCTAAAGTAGTGCACTACCAGGGTCCCTGGTCTAAAGTAGTGTACTACCAGGGTCCCTGGTCTAAAGTAGTGTACTACCAGGGTCTAAAGTAGTGTACTACCAGGGTCCCTGGTCTAAAGTAGTGTACTACCAGGGTCCCTGGTCTAAAGTAGTGTACTACCGGGGGCCCTGGTCTAAAGTTGTGTACTACCAGGGTCCATGGTCTAAAGTAGTGCACTACCAGGGTCTAAAGTAGTGCACTACCAGGGTCCCTGGTCTAAAGCATTGTACTACCATGGTCCTTGGTCTAAAGTAGTGTACTACCAGGGTCCTTGGTCTAAAGTAGTGTACTACCAGGGTCTAAAGTGGTGTACTACCAGGGTCCCTGGTCTAAAGTAGTGCACTACCAGGGTCCCTGGTCTAAAATAGTGTACTACCAGGGTCCCTGGTCTAAAGTAGTGCACTACCAGGGTCCATGGTCTAAAGTAGTGTACTACCAGGGTCTAAAGTAGTGCACTGCCAGGGTCCCTGGTCTAAAGTAGTGCACTACCAGGGTCCCTGGTCTAAAGTAGTGCACTACCAGGGTCCCTGGTCTAAAGTAGTGTACTACCAGGGTCCCTGGTCTAAAGTAGTGCACTTCCAGGGTCCCTGGTCTAAAGTAGTGTACTACCAGGGTCCCTGGTCTAAAGTAGTGTACTACCAGGGTCCCTGGTCTAAAGTAGTGCAATACCAGGGTCTAAAGTAGTGCACTTCCAGGGTCCTTGGTCTAAAGTAGTGAACTACCAGGGTCCCTGGTCTTAAGTAGTGCACTACCAGGGTCCCTGGTCTAAAGTAGTGCACTACCAGGGTCTAAAGTAGTGTACTACCAGGGTCCCTGGTCTAAAGTAGTGTACTACTAGGGTCTAAAGTAGTGTACTACCAGGGTCCCTGGTCTAAAGTAGTGTACTACCAGGGTCCAGGGTCTAAAGTAGTGCACTACCAGGGTCCCTGGTCTAAAGTAGTGTACTACCAGGGTCTAAAGTAGTGTACTACCAGGGTACATGGTCTAAAGTAGTGCACTACCAGGGTCTAAAGTAGTGCACTACCAGAGTCCCTGGTCTAAAGTAGTGTACTACCAGGGTCCCTGGTCTAAAGTAGTGCACTACTAGGGTCTAAAGTAGTGCACTACCAGGGTCTAAAGTAGTGTACTACCAGGGTCTAAAGTAGTGTACTACCAGGGTACATGGTCTAAAGTAGTGCACTACCAGGGTCTAAAGTAGTGCACTACCAGGGTCCATGGTCTAAAGTAGTGCACTACCAGAGTCCCTGGTCTAAAGTAGTGCACTACCAGAGTCCCTGGTCTAAAGTAGTGCACTACCAGGGTCCATGGTCTAAAGTAGTGTACTACCAGGGTCCATGGTCTAAAGTAGTGCACTACCAGGGTCCTTGGTCTAAGTAGTGTAATACCAGGGTCCCTGGTCTAAAGTAGTGTACTACCAGGGTCCCTGGTCTAAAGTAGTGCACTACCAGGGTCTAAAGGAGTGTACTACCAGGGTCCCTGGTCTAAAGTAGTGTACTACCAGGGTCCCTGGTCTAAAGTAGTGTACTACCAGGGTCCCTGGTCTAAAGTAGTGCACTACCAGGGTCTAAAGTAGTGTACTACCAGGGTCCCTGGTCTAAAGTAGTGTACTACCAGGGTCCCTGGTCTAAAGTAGTGTACTACCAGGGTCTAAAGTAGTGCACTACCAGGGTCCCTGGTCTAAAGTAGTGTACTACCAGGGTCTAAAGTAGTGTACTACCAGGGTCCCTGGTCTAAAGTAGTGTACTACCAGGGTCCCTGGTCTAAAGTAGTGTACTACCAGGGTCCCTGGTCTAAAGTAGTGTACTACCAGGGTCCCTGGTCTAAAGTAGTGTACTACCAGGGTCTAAAGTATTGTACTACCAGGGTCCCTGGTCTAAAGTAGTGTACTACCAGGGTCCATGGTCTAAAGTAGTGCACTACCAGGGTCTAAAGTAGTGCACTACCAGGGTCCCTGGTCTAAAGTATTGTACTACCAGGGTCCTTGGTCTAAAGTAGTGTACTACCAGGGTCCTTGGTCTAAAGTAGTGTACTACCAGGGTCTAAAGTGGTGTACTACCAGGGTCCCTGGTCTAAAGTAGTGCACTACCAGGGTCCCTGGTCTAAAATAGTGTACTACCAGGGTCCCTGGTCTAAAGTAGTGCACTACCAGGGTCCATGGTCTAAAGTAGTGTACTACCAGGGTCTAAAGTAGTGCACTGCCAGGGTCCCTGGTCTAAAGTAGTGCACTACCAGGGTCCCTGGTCTAAAGTAGTGCACTACCAGGGTCCCTGGTCTAAAGTAGTGTACTACCAGGGTCCCTGGTCTAAAGTAGTGCACTTCCAGGGTCCCTGGTCTAAAGTAGTGTACTACCAGGGTCCCTGGTCTAAAGTAGTGTACTACCAGGGTCCCTGGTCTAAAGTAGTGCAATACCAGGGTCTAAAGTAGTGCACTTCCAGGGTCCTTGGTCTAAAGTAGTGTACTACCAGGGTCCCTGGTCTAAAGTAGTGCACTACCAGGGTCCCTGGTCTAAAGTAGTGCACTACCAGGGTCTAAAGTAGTGTACTACCAGGGTCCCTGGTCTAAAGTAGTGTACTACTAGGGTCTAAAGTAGTGTACTACCAGGGTCCCTGGTCTAAAGTAGTGTACTACCAGGGTCCAGGGTCTAAAGTAGTGCACTACCAGGGTCCCTGGTCTAAAGTAGTGTACTACCAGGGTCTAAAGTAGTGTACTACCAGGGTACATGGTCTAAAGTAGTGCACTACCAGGGTCCATGGTCTAAAGTAGTGTACTACCAGGGTCTAAAGTAGTGCACTGCCAGGGTCCCTGGTCTAAAGTAGTGCACTACCAAGGTCCCTGGTCTAAAGTAGTGCACTACCAGGGTCCCTGGTCTAAAGTAGTGTACTACCAGGGTCCCTGGTCTAAAGTAGTGCACTTCCAGGGTCCCTGGTCTAAAGTAGTGTACTACCAGGGTCCCTGGTCTAAAGTAGTGTACTACCAGGGTCCCTGGTCTAAAGTAGTGCAATACCAGGGTCTAAAGTAGTGCACTTCCAGGGTCCTTGGTCTAAAGTAGTGAACTACCAGGGTCCCTGGTCTAAAGTAGTGCACTACCAGGGTCCCTGGTCTAAAGTAGTGCACTACCAGGGTCTAAAGTAGTGTACTACCAGGGTCCCTGGTCTAAAGTAGTGTACTACTAGGGTCTAAAGTAGTGTACTACCAGGGTACATGGTCTAAAGTAGTGTACTACCAGGGTCCCTGGTCTAAAGTAGTGCACTACTAGGGTCTAAAGTAGTGCACTACCAGGGTCTAAAGTAGTGTACTACCAGGGTCTAAAGTAGTGTACTACCAGGGTACATGGTCTAAAGTAGTGCACTACCAGGGTCTAAAGTAGTGCACTACCAGGGTCCATGGTCTAAAGTAGTGCACTACCAGAGTCCCTGGTCTAAAGTAGTGCACTACCAGAGTCCCTGGTCTAAAGTAGTGCACTACCAGGGTCCATGGTCTAAAGTAGTGTACTACCAGGGTCCATGGTCTAAAGTAGTGCACTACCAGGGTCCCTGGTCTAAGTAGTGTACTACCAGGGTCTAAAGTAGTGTCCTACCAGGGTCCCTGGTCTAAAGTAGTGCACTACCAGGGTCCCTGGTCTAAAGTAGTGCACTACCAGGGTCCCTGGTCTAAAGTAGTGCACTACCAGGGTCCCTGGTCTAAAGTAGTGCACTACCAGGGTCTAAAGTAGTGTACTGCCAGGGTCCCTGGTCTAAAGTAGTGTACTACCAGGGTCCCTGGTCTAAAGTAGTGCACTACCAGGGTCCCTGGTCTAAAGTAGTGTACTACCAGGGTCCCTGGTCTAAAGTAGTGTACTACCAGGGACCCTGGTCTAAAGTAGTGTACTACCAGGGACCCTGGTCTAAAGTAGTGCACTACCAGGGTCCCTGGTCTAAAGTAGTGAACTACCAGGGTCCCTGGTCTAAAGTAGTGAACTACCAGGGTCCATGGTCTAAAGTAGTGCACTACCAGGGTCCCTGGTCTAAATTAGTGCACTACCAGGGTCTAAAGTAGTGTACTACCAGGGTCTAAAGTAGTGTACTACCAGGATCTAAAGTAGTGCACTACCAGGGTCCATGGTCTAAAGTAGTGCACTACCAGGGTCCCTGGTCTAAAGTAGTGCACTACCAGGGTCCCTGGTCTAAAGTAGTGTACTACCAGGGTCTAAAGTAGTGTCCTACCAGGGTCCATGGTCTAAAGTAGTGTACTGCCAGGGTCCCTGGTCTAAAGTAGTGCACTACCAGGGTCAATGGTCTAAAGTAGTGTACTACCAGGGTCTAAAGTAGTGTACTACCAGGGTCCCTGGTCTAAAGTAGTGTACTACCAGGGTCCCTGGTCTAAAGTAGTGTACTACCAGGGTCCATGGTCTAAAGTAGTGCACTCCCAGGGTCTAAAGTAGTGTACTACCAGGGTCCAGGGTCTAAAGTAGTGTACTACCAGGGTCCCTGGTCTAAAGTAGTGAACTACCAGGGTCTAAAGTAGTGTACTACCAGGGTCCCTGGTCTAAAGTAGTGAACTACCAGGGTCCCTGGTCTAAAGTAGTGTACTACCAGGGTCCCTGGTCTAAAGTAGTGCACTACCAGGGTCCTTGGTCTAAAGTATTGTACTACCAGGGTCCCTGGTCTAAAGTAGTGTACTACCAGGGTCCCTGGTCTAAAGTAGTGTACTACCAGGGTCTAAAGTAGTGTACAACCAGGGTCCCTGGTCTAAAGTAGTGTACTACCAGGGTCCCTGGTCTAAAGTAGTGTACTACCAGGGTCTAAAGTAGTGTACTACCAGGGTACATGGTCTAAAGTAGTGCACTACCAGGGTCTAAAGTAGTGCACTACCAGAGTCCCTGGTCTAAAGTAGTGCACTACCAGAGTCCCTGGTCTAAAGTAGTGCACTACCAGGGTCCCTGGTCTAAAGTAGTGCACTACCAGAGTCCCTGGTCTAAAGTAGTGCACTACCAGGGTCCATGGTCTAAAGTAGTGTACTACCAGGGTCCATGGTCTAAAGTAGTGCACTACCAGGGTCCTTGGTCTAAGTAGTGTACTTCCAGGGTCCCTGGTCTAAAGTAGTGTACTACCAGGGTCCCTGGTCTAAAGTAGTGCACTACCAGGGTCTAAAGTAGTGTACTACCAGGGTCCCTGGTCTAAAGTAGTGTACTACCAGGGTCCCTGGTCTAAAGTAGTGTACTACCAGGGTCCCTGGTCTAAAGTAGTGCACTACCAGGGTCTAAAGTAGTTTACTACCAGGGTCCCTGGTCTAAAGTAGTGTACTACCAGGGTCCCTGGTCTAAAGTAGTGTACTACCAGGGTCTAAAGTAGTGCACTACCAGGGTCCCTGGTCTAAAGTAGTGTACTACCAGGGTCTAAAGTAGTGTACTACCAGGGTCCCTGGTCTAAAGTAGTGTACTACCAGGGTCCATGGTCTAAAGTAGTGCACTACCAGGGTCCCTGGTCTAAAGTAGTGTACTACCAGGGTCTAAAGTAGTGCACTACCAGGGTCCCTGGTCTAAAGTAGTGTACTACCAGGGTCCCTGGTCTAAAGTAGTGTACTACCAGGGTCTAAAGTAGTGTACTACCAGGGTCCCTGGTCTAAAGTAGTGTACTACCAGGGTCCCTGGTCTAAAGTAGTGCACTACCAGGGTCCCTGGTCTAAAGTAGTGTACTACCAGGGTCCCTGGTCAAAAGTAGTGTACTACCAGGGTCAAAAGTAGTGTACTACCAGGGTCCCTGGTCTAAAGTAGTGTATCTCCAGGGTCTAAAGTAGTGTACTACCAGGGTCTAAAGTAGTGTACTACCAGGGTCCCTGGTCTAAAGTAGTGCACTACCAGGGTCCCTGGTCTAAAGTAGTGTACTACCAGGGTCCCTGGTCAAAAGTAGTGTACTACCAGGGTCCCTGGTCTAAAGTAGTGTACTACCAGGGTCCCTGGTCAAAAGTAGTGTACTACCAGGGTCCCTGGTCTAAAGTAGTGTACTACCAGGGTCCCTGGTCTAAAGTAGTGCACTACCAGGGTCCCTGGTCTAAAGTAGTGTACTACCAGGGTCCCTGGTCTAAAGTAGTGTACTACCAGGGTACCTGGTCTAAAGTATTGTACTACCAGGGTCCCTGGTCTAAAGTAGTGTACTACCAGGGTCCCTGGTCTAAAGTAGTGTACTACCGGGGGCCCTGGTCTAAAGTTGTGTACTACCAGGGTCCATGGTCTAAAGTAGTGCACTACCAGGGTCTAAAGTAGTGCACTACCAGGGTCCCTGGTCTAAAGCATTGTACTACCAGGGTCCTTGGTCTAAAGTAGTGTACTACCAGGGTCCTTGGTCTAAAGTAGTGTACTACCAGGGTCTAAAGTGGTGTACTACCAGGGTCCCTGGTCTAAAGTAGTGCACTACCAGGGTCCCTGGTCTAAAATAGTGTACTACCAGGGTCCCTGGTCTAAAGTAGTGCACTACCAGGGTCCATGGTCTAAAGTAGTGTACTACCAGGGTCTAAAGTAGTGCACTGCCAGGGTCCCTGGTCTAAAGTAGTGCACTACCAGGGTCCCTGGTCTAAAGTAGTGCACTACCAGGGTCCCTGGTCTAAAGTAGTGTACTACCAGGGTCCCTGGTCTAAAGTAGTGCACTTCCAGGGTCCCTGGTCTAAAGTAGTGTACTACCAGGGTCCCTGGTCTAAAGTAGTGTACTACCAGGGTCCCTGGTCTAAAGTAGTGCAATACCAGGGTCTAAAGTAGTGCACTTCCAGGGTCCTTGGTCTAAAGTAGTGAACTACCAGGGTCCCTGGTCTTATGTAGTGCACTACCAGGGTCCCTGGTCTAAAGTAGTGCACTACCAGGGTCTAAAGTAGTGTACTACCAGGGTCCCTGGTCTAAAGTAGTGTACTACTAGGGTCTAAAGTAGTGTACTACCAGGGTCCCTGGTCTAAAGTAGTGTACTACCAGGGTCCAGGGTCTAAAGTAGTGCACTACCAGGGTCCCTGGTCTAAAGTAGTGTACTACCAGGGTCTAAAGTAGTGTACTACCAGGGTCCATGGTCTAAAGTAGTGCACTACCAGGGTCCCTGGTCTAAATTAGTGCACTACCAGGGTCTAAAGTAGTGTACTACCAGGGTCTAAAGTAGTGTACTACCAGGGTCTAAAGTAGTGCACTACCAGGGTCCATGGTCTAAAGTAGTGCACTACCAGGGTCCCTGGTCTAAAGTAGTGCACTACCAGGGTCCCTGGTCTAAAGTAGTGTACTACCAGGGTCTAAAGTAGTGTCCTACCAGGGTCCATGGTCTAAAGTAGTGTACTGCCAGGGTCCCTGGTCTAAAGTAGTGCACTACCAGGGTCAATGGTCTAAAGTAGTGTACTACCAGGGTCTAAAGTAGTGTACTACCAGGGTCCCTGGTCTAAAGTAGTGTACTACCAGGGTCCCTGGTCTAAAGTAGTGTACTACCAGGGTCCATGGTCTAAAGTAGTGAACTTCCAGGGTCTAAAGTAGTGTACTACCAGGGTCCGTGGTCTAAAGTAGTGTACTACCAGGGTCCCTGGTCTAAAGTAGTGAACTACCAGGGTCTAAAGTAGTGTACTACCAGGGTCCCTGGTCTAAAGTAGTGAACTACCAGGGTCCCTGGTCTAAAGTAGTGTACTACCAGGGTCCCTGGTCTAAAGTAGTGCACTACCAGGGTCCTTGGTCTAAAGTATTGTACTACCAGGGTCCCTGGTCTAAAGTAGTGTACTACCAGGGTCCCTGGTCTAAAGTAGTGTACTACCAGGGTCTAAAGTAGTGTACTACCAGGGTCCCTGGTCTAAAGTAGTGTACTACCAGGGTCCCTGGTCTAAAGTAGTGTACTACCAGGGTCTAAAGTAGTGTACTACCAGGGTACATGGTCTAAAGTAGTGCACTACCAGGGTCTAAAGTAGTGCACTACCAGAGTCCCTGGTCTAAAGTAGTGCACTACCAGAGTCCCTGGTCTAAAGTAGTGCACTACCAGGGTCCCTGGTCTAAAGTAGTGCACTACCAGAGTCCCTGGTCTAAAGTAGTGCACTACCAGGGTCCATGGTCTAAAGTAGTGTACTACCAGGGTCCATGGTCTAAAGTAGTGCACTACCAGGGTCCTTGGTCTAAGTAGTGTACTTCCAGGGTCCCTGGTCTAAAGTAGTGTACTACCAGGGTCCCTGGTCTAAAGTAGTGCACTACCAGGGTCTAAAGTAGTGTACTACCAGGGTCCCTGGTCTAAAGTAGTGTACTACCAGGGTCCCTGGTCTAAAGTAGTGTACTACCAGGGTCCCTGGTCTAAAGTAGTGCACTACCAGGGTCTAAAGTAGTTTACTACCAGGGTCCCTGGTCTAAAGTAGTGTACTACCAGGGTCCCTGGTCTAAAGTAGTGTACTACCAGGGTCTAAAGTAGTGCACTACCAGGGTCCCTGGTCTAAAGTAGTGTACTACCAGGGTCTAAAGTAGTGTACTACCAGGGTCCCTGGTCTAAAGTAGTGTACTACCAGGGTCCATGGTCTAAAGTAGTGCACTACCAGGGTCCCTGGTCTAAAGTAGTGTACTACCAGGGTCTAAAGTAGTGCACTACCAGGGTCCCTGGTCTAAAGTAGTGTACTACCAGGGTCCCTGGTCTAAAGTAGTGTACTACCAGGGTCTAAAGTAGTGTACTACCAGGGTCCCTGGTCTAAAGTAGTGTACTACCAGGGTCCCTGGTCTAAAGTAGTGTACTACCAGGGTCCCTGGTCTAAAGTAGTGTACTACCAGGGTCCCTGGTCAAAGTAGTGCACTACCAGGGTCCCTGGTCTAAAGTAGTGTACTACCAGGGTCCCTGGTCTAAAGTAGTGTACTACCAGGGTCCCTGGTCTAAAGTAGTGTACTACCGGGGGCCCTGGTCTAAAGTTGTGTACTACCAGGGTCCATGGTCTAAAGTAGTGCACTACCAGGGTCTAAAGTAGTGCACTACCAGGGTCCCTGGTCTAAAGCATTGTACTACCATGGTCCTTGGTCTAAAGTAGTGTACTACCAGGGTCCTTGGTCTAAAGTAGTGTACTACCAGGGTCTAAAGTGGTGTACTACCAGGGTCCCTGGTCTAAAGTAGTGCACTACCAGGGTCCCTGGTCTAAAATAGTGTACTACCAGGGTCCCTGGTCTAAAGTAGTGCACTACCAGGGTCCATGGTCTAAAGTAGTGTACTACCAGGGTCTAAAGTAGTGCACTGCCAGGGTCCCTGGTCTAAAGTAGTGCACTACCAGGGTCCCTGGTCTAAAGTAGTGCACTACCAGGGTCCCTGGTCTAAAGTAGTGTACTACCAGGGTCCCTGGTCTAAAGTAGTGCACTTCCAGGGTCCCTGGTCTAAAGTAGTGTACTACCAGGGTCCCTGGTCTAAAGTAGTGTACTACCAGGGTCCCTGGTCTAAAGTAGTGCAATACCAGGGTCTAAAGTAGTGCACTTCCAGGGTCCTTGGTCTAAAGTAGTGAACTACCAGGGTCCCTGGTCTTAAGTAGTGCACTACCAGGGTCCCTGGTCTAAAGTAGTGCACTACCAGGGTCTAAAGTAGTGTACTACCAGGGTCCCTGGTCTAAAGTAGTGTACTACTAGGGTCTAAAGTAGTGTACTACCAGGGTCCCTGGTCTAAAGTAGTGTACTACCAGGGTCCAGGGTCTAAAGTAGTGCACTACCAGGGTCCCTGGTCTAAAGTAGTGTACTACCAGGGTCTAAAGTAGTGTACTACCAGGGTACATGGTCTAAAGTAGTGCACTACCAGGGTCTAAAGTAGTGCACTACCAGAGTCCCTGGTCTAAAGTAGTGTACTACCAGGGTCCCTGGTCTAAAGTAGTGCACTACTAGGGTCTAAAGTAGTGCACTACCAGGGTCTAAAGTAGTGTACTACCAGGGTCTAAAGTAGTGTACTACCAGGGTACATGGTCTAAAGTAGTGCACTACCAGGGTCTAAAGTAGTGCACTACCAGGGTCCATGGTCTAAAGTAGTGCACTACCAGAGTCCCTGGTCTAAAGTAGTGCACTACCAGAGTCCCTGGTCTAAAGTAGTGCACTACCAGGGTCCATGGTCTAAAGTAGTGTACTACCAGGGTCCATGGTCTAAAGTAGTGCACTACCAGGGTCCTTGGTCTAAGTAGTGTAATACCAGGGTCCCTGGTCTAAAGTAGTGTACTACCAGGGTCCCTGGTCTAAAGTAGTGCACTACCAGGGTCTAAAGGAGTGTACTACCAGGGTCCCTGGTCTAAAGTAGTGTACTACCAGGGTCCCTGGTCTAAAGTAGTGTACTACCAGGGTCCCTGGTCTAAAGTAGTGCACTACCAGGGTCTAAAGTAGTGTACTACCAGGGTCCCTGGTCTAAAGTAGTGTACTACCAGGGTCCCTGGTCTAAAGTAGTGTACTACCAGGGTCTAAAGTAGTGCACTACCAGGGTCCCTGGTCTAAAGTAGTGTACTACCAGGGTCTAAAGTAGTGTACTACCAGGGTCCCTGGTCTAAAGTAGTGTACTACCAGGGTCCCTGGTCTAAAGTAGTGTACTACCAGGGTCCCTGGTCTAAAGTAGTGTACTACCAGGGTCCCTGGTCTAAAGTAGTGTACTACCAGGGTCTAAAGTATTGTACTACCAGGGTCCCTGGTCTAAAGTAGTGTACTACCAGGGTCCATGGTCTAAAGTAGTGCACTACCAGGGTCTAAAGTAGTGCACTACCAGGGTCCCTGGTCTAAAGTATTGTACTACCAGGGTCCTTGGTCTAAAGTAGTGTACTACCAGGGTCCTTGGTCTAAAGTAGTGTACTACCAGGGTCTAAAGTGGTGTACTACCAGGGTCCCTGGTCTAAAGTAGTGCACTACCAGGGTCCCTGGTCTAAAATAGTGTACTACCAGGGTCCCTGGTCTAAAGTAGTGCACTACCAGGGTCCATGGTCTAAAGTAGTGTACTACCAGGGTCTAAAGTAGTGCACTGCCAGGGTCCCTGGTCTAAAGTAGTGCACTACCAGGGTCCCTGGTCTAAAGTAGTGCACTACCAGGGTCCCTGGTCTAAAGTAGTGTACTACCAGGGTCCCTGGTCTAAAGTAGTGCACTTCCAGGGTCCCTGGTCTAAAGTAGTGTACTACCAGGGTCCCTGGTCTAAAGTAGTGTACTACCAGGGTCCCTGGTCTAAAGTAGTGCAATACCAGGGTCTAAAGTAGTGCACTTCCAGGGTCCTTGGTCTAAAGTAGTGAACTACCAGGGTCCCTGGTCTAAAGTAGTGCACTACCAGGGTCCCTGGTCTAAAGTAGTGCACTACCAGGGTCTAAAGTAGTGTACTACCAGGGTCCCTGGTCTAAAGTAGTGTACTACTAGGGTCTAAAGTAGTGTACTACCAGGGTCCCTGGTCTAAAGTAGTGTACTACCAGGGTCCAGGGTCTAAAGTAGTGCACTACCAGGGTCCCTGGTCTAAAGTAGTGTACTACCAGGGTCTAAAGTAGTGTACTACCAGGGTACATGGTCTAAAGTAGTGCACTACCAGGGTCCATGGTCTAAAGTAGTGTACTACCAGGGTCTAAAGTAGTGCACTGCCAGGGTCCCTGGTCTAAAGTAGTGCACTACCAAGGTCCCTGGTCTAAAGTAGTGCACTACCAGGGTCCCTGGTCTAAAGTAGTGTACTACCAGGGTCCCTGGTCTAAAGTAGTGCACTTCCAGGGTCCCTGGTCTAAAGTAGTGTACTACCAGGGTCCCTGGTCTAAAGTAGTGTACTACCAGGGTCCCTGGTCTAAAGTAGTGCAATACCAGGGTCTAAAGTAGTGCACTTCCAGGGTCCTTGGTCTAAAGTAGTGAACTACCAGGGTCCCTGGTCTAAAGTAGTGCACTACCAGGGTCCCTGGTCTAAAGTAGTGCACTACCAGGGTCTAAAGTAGTGTACTACCAGGGTCCCTGGTCTAAAGTAGTGTACTACTAGGGTCTAAAGTAGTGTACTACCAGGGTCCCTGGTCTAAAGTAGTGTACTACCAGGGTCCAGGGTCTAAAGTAGTGCACTACCAGGGTCCCTGGTCTAAAGTAGTGTACTACCAGGGTCTAAAGTAGTGTACTACCAGGGTACATGGTCTAAAGTAGTGCACTACCAGGGTCTAAAGTAGTGCACTACCAGAGTCCCTGGTCTAAAGTAGTGTACTACCAGGGTCCCTGGTCTAAAGTAGTGCACTACTAGGGTCTAAAGTAGTGCACTACCAGGGTCTAAAGTAGTGTACTACCAGGGTCTAAAGTAGTGTACTACCAGGGTACATGGTCTAAAGTAGTGCACTACCAGGGTCTAAAGTAGTGCACTACCAGGGTCCATGGTCTAAAGTAGTGCACTACCAGAGTCCCTGGTCTAAAGTAGTGCACTACCAGAGTCCCTGGTCTAAAGTAGTGCACTACCAGGGTCCATGGTCTAAAGTAGTGTACTACCAGGGTCCATGGTCTAAAGTAGTGCACTACCAGGGTCCCTGGTCTAAGTAGTGTACTACCAGGGTCCCTGGTCTAAAGTAGTGTACTACCAGGGTCCCTGGTCTAAAGTAGTGCACTACCAGGGTCTAAAGTAGTGTACTACCAGGGTCCCTGGTCTAAAGTAGTGTACTACCAGGGTCCCTGGTCTAAAGTAGTGTACTACCAGGGTCCCTGGTCTAAAGTAGTGCACTACCAGGGTCTAAAGTAGTGTACTACCAGGGTCCCTGGTCTAAAGTAGTGTACTACCAGGGTCCCTGGTCTAAAGTAGTGTACTACCAGGGTCTAAAGTAGTGCACTACCAGGGTCCCTGGTCTAAAGTAGTGTACTACCAGGGTCTAAAGTAGTGTACTACCAGGGTCCCTGGTCTAAAGTAGTGTACTACCAGGGTCCCTGGTCTAAAGTAGTGCACTACCAGGGTCCCTGGTCTAAAGTAGTGTACTACCAGGGTCTAAAGTAGTGCACTACCAGGGTCCCTGGTCTAACGTAGTGTACTACCAGGGTCCCTGGTCTAAAGTAGTGTACTACCAGGGTCTAAAGTAGTGTACTACCAGGGTCCCTGGTCTAAAGTAGTGTACTACCAGGGTCCCTGGTCTAAAGTAGTGCACTACCAGGGTCCCTGGTCTAAAGTAGTGCACTACCAGGGTCCCAGGTCTAAAGTAGTGCACTACCAGGGTCCCTGGTCTAAAGTAGTGTACTACCAGGGTCCCTGGTCTAAAGTAGTGTCCTACCAGGGTCTAAAGTAGTGCACTACCAGGGTCCCTGGTCTAAAGTAGTGTACTACCAGGGTCCCTGGTCTAAAGTAGTGTACTACCAGGGTCCCTGGTCTAAAGTAGTGTACTACCAGGGTCCCTGGTCAAAAGTAGTGTACTACCAGGGTCCCTGGTCTAAAGTAGTGTACTACCAGGGTCTAAAGTAGTGTACTACCAGGGTCCCTGGTCTAAAGTAGTGTACCTCCAGGGTCTAAAGTAGTGTACTACCAGGGTCTAAAGTAGTGTACTACCAGGGTCCCTGGTCTAAAGTAGTGTACTACCAGGGTCCCTGGTCTAAAGTAGTGTACTACCAGGGTCCCTGGTCAAAAGTAGTGTACTACCAGGGTCCCTGGTCTAAAGTAGTGTACTACCAGGGTCCCTGGTCAAAAGTAGTGTACTACCAGGGTCCCTGGTCTAAAGTAGTGTACTACCAGGGTCCCTGGTCTAAAGTAGTGCACTACCAGGGTCCCTGGTCTAAAGTAGTGCACTACCAGGGTCTAAAGTAGTGTTCTACCAGGGTCTAAAGTAGTGTACTACCAGGGTCTAAAGTAGTGCACTACCAGGGTCCATGGTCTAAAGTAGTGCACTACCAGGGTCCTGGTCTAAAGTAGTGTACTACCAGGGTCCCTGGTCTAAAGTAGTGCACTACCAGGGTCCCTGGTCTAAAGTAGTGCACTACCAGGGTCCCTGGTCTAAAGTAGTGTACTACCAGGGTCCCTGGTCTAAAGTAGTGCACTTCCAGGGTCCCTGGTCTAAAGTAGTGTACTACCAGGGTCCCTGGTCTAAAGTAGTGCACTACCAGGGTCCCTGGTCTAAAGTAGTGTACTACCAGGGTCCCTGGTCTAAAGTAGTGCACTTCCAGGGTCCCTGGTCTAAAGTAGTGCACTTCCAGGGTCCCTGGTCTAAAGTAGTGCACTTCCAGGGTCCCTGGTCTAAAGTAGTGCACTACCAGGGTCTAAAGTAGTGTACTACCAGGGTCCCTGGTCTAAAGTAGTGTACTACTAGGGTCTAAAGTAGTGTACTACCAGGGTCCCTGGTCTAAAGTAGTGTACTACCAGGGTCCAGGGTCTAAAGTAGTGCACTACCAGGGTCCCTGGTCTAAAGTAGTGTACTACCAGGGTCTAAAGTAGTGTACTACCAGGGTACATGGTCTAAAGTAGTGCACTACCAGGGTCTAAAGTAGTGCACTACCAGAGTCCCTGGTCTAAAGTAGTGTACTACCAGGGTCCCTGGTCTAAAGTAGTGCACTACTAGGGTCTAAAGTAGTGCACTACCAGGGTCTAAAGTAGTGTACTACCAGGGTCTAAAGTAGTGTACTACCAGGGTACATGGTCTAAAGTAGTGCACTACCAGGGTCTAAAGTAGTGCACTACCAGGGTCCATGGTCTAAAGTAGTGCACTACCAGAGTCCCTGGTCTAAAGTAGTGCACTACCAGAGTCCCTGGTCTAAAGTAGTGCACTACCAGGGTCCATGGTCTAAAGTAGTGTACTACCAGGGTCCATGGTCTAAAGTAGTGCACTACCAGGGTCCTTGGTCTAAGTAGTGTAATACCAGGGTCCCTGGTCTAAAGTAGTGTACTACCAGGGTCCCTGGTCTAAAGTAGTGCACTACCAGGGTCTAAAGTAGTGTACTACCAGGGTCCCTGGTCTAAAGTAGTGTACTACCAGGGTCCCTGGTCTAAAGTAGTGTACTACCAGGGTCCCTGGTCTAAAGTAGTGCACTACCAGGGTCTAAAGTAGTGTACTACCAGGGTCCCTGGTCTAAAGTAGTGTACTACCAGGGTCCCTGGTCTAAAGTAGTGTACTACCAGGGTCTAAAGTAGTGCACTACCAGGGTCCCTGGTCTAAAGTAGTGTACTACCAGGGTCTAAAGTAGTGTACTACCAGGGTCCCTGGTCTAAAGTAGTGTACTACCAGGGTCCCTGGTCTAAAGTAGTGTACTACCAGGGTCCCTGGTCTAAAGTAGTGTACTACCAGGGTCCCTGGTCTAAAGTAGTGTACTACCAGGGTCTAAAGTATTGTACTACCAGGGTCCCTGGTCTAAAGTAGTGTACTACCAGGGTCCATGGTCTAAAGTAGTGCACTACCAGGGTCTAAAGTAGTGCACTACCAGGGTCCCTGGTCTAAAGTATTGTACTACCAGGGTCCTGGTCTAAAGTAGTGTACTACCAGGGTCCTTGGTCTAAAGTAGTGTACTACCAGGGTCTAAAGTGGTGTACTACCAGGGTCCCTGGTCTAAAGTAGTGCACTACCAGGGTCCCTGGTCTAAAATAGTGTACTACCAGGGTCCCTGGTCTAAAGTAGTGCACTACCAGGGTCCATGGTCTAAAGTAGTGTACTACCAGGGTCTAAAGTAGTGCACTGCCAGGGTCCCTGGTCTAAAGTAGTGCACTACCAGGGTCCCTGGTCTAAAGTAGTGCACTACCAGGGTCCCTGGTCTAAAGTAGTGTACTACCAGGGTCCCTGGTCTAAAGTAGTGCACTTCCAGGGTCCCTGGTCTAAAGTAGTGTACTACCAGGGTCCCTGGTCTAAAGTAGTGTACTACCAGGGTCCCTGGTCTAAAGTAGTGCAATACCAGGGTCTAAAGTAGTGCACTTCCAGGGTCCTTGGTCTAAAGTAGTGAACTACCAGGGTCCCTGGTCTAAAGTAGTGCACTACCAGGGTCCCTGGTCTAAAGTAGTGCACTACCAGGGTCTAAAGTAGTGTACTACCAGGGTCCCTGGTCTAAAGTAGTGTACTACTAGGGTCTAAAGTAGTGTACTACCAGGGTCCCTGGTCTAAAGTAGTGTACTACCAGGGTCCAGGGTCTAAAGTAGTGCACTACCAGGGTCCCTGGTCTAAAGTAGTGTACTACCAGGGTCTAAAGTAGTGTACTACCAGGGTACATGGTCTAAAGTAGTGCACTACCAGGGTCCATGGTCTAAAGTAGTGTACTACCAGGGTCTAAAGTAGTGCACTGCCAGGGTCCCTGGTCTAAAGTAGTGCACTACCAAGGTCCCTGGTCTAAAGTAGTGCACTACCAGGGTCCCTGGTCTAAAGTAGTGTACTACCAGGGTCCCTGGTCTAAAGTAGTGCACTTCCAGGGTCCCTGGTCTAAAGTAGTGTACTACCAGGGTCCCTGGTCTAAAGTAGTGTACTACCAGGGTCCCTGGTCTAAAGTAGTGCAATACCAGGGTCTAAAGTAGTGCACTTCCAGGGTCCTTGGTCTAAAGTAGTGAACTACCAGGGTCCCTGGTCTAAAGTAGTGCACTACCAGGGTCCCTGGTCTAAAGTAGTGCACTACCAGGGTCTAAAGTAGTGTACTACCAGGGTCCCTGGTCTAAAGTAGTGTACTACTAGGGTCTAAAGTAGTGTACTACCAGGGTCCCTGGTCTAAAGTAGTGTACTACCAGGGTCCAGGGTCTAAAGTAGTGCACTACCAGGGTCCCTGGTCTAAAGTAGTGTACTACCAGGGTCTAAAGTAGTGTACTACCAGGGTACATGGTCTAAAGTAGTGCACTACCAGGGTCTAAAGTAGTGCACTACCAGAGTCCCTGGTCTAAAGTAGTGTACTACCAGGGTCCCTGGTCTAAAGTAGTGCACTACTAGGGTCTAAAGTAGTGCACTACCAGGGTCTAAAGTAGTGTACTACCAGGGTCTAAAGTAGTGTACTACCAGGGTACATGGTCTAAAGTAGTGCACTACCAGGGTCTAAAGTAGTGCACTACCAGGGTCCATGGTCTAAAGTAGTGCACTACCAGAGTCCCTGGTCTAAAGTAGTGCACTACCAGAGTCCCTGGTCTAAAGTAGTGCACTACCAGGGTCCATGGTCTAAAGTAGTGTACTACCAGGGTCCATGGTCTAAAGTAGTGCACTACCAGGGTCCCTGGTCTAAGTAGTGTACTACCAGGGTCCCTGGTCTAAAGTAGTGTACTACCAGGGTCCCTGGTCTAAAGTAGTGCACTACCAGGGTCTAAAGTAGTGTACTACCAGGGTCCCTGGTCTAAAGTAGTGTACTACCAGGGTCCCTGGTCTAAAGTAGTGTACTACCAGGGTCCCTGGTCTAAAGTAGTGCACTACCAGGGTCTAAAGTAGTGTACTACCAGGGTCCCTGGTCTAAAGTAGTATACTACCAGGGTCCCTGGTCTAAAGTAGTGTACTACCAGGGTCTAAAGTAGTGCACTACCAGGGTCCCTGGTCTAAAGTAGTGTACTACCAGGGTCTAAAGTAGTGTACTACCAGGGTCCCTGGTCTAAAGTAGTGTACTACCAGGGTCCCTGGTCTAAAGTAGTGCACTACCAGGGTCCATGGTCTAAAGTAGTGTACTACCAGGGTCTAAAGTAGTGCACTGCCAGGGTCCCTGGTCTAAAGTAGTGTACTACCAGGGTCCCTGGTCTAAAGTAGTGCACTACCAGGGTCCCTGGTCTAAAGTAGTGTACTACCAGGGTCCCTGGTCTAAAGTAGTGCACTACCAGGGTCCCTGGTCTAAAGTAGTGTACTACCAGGGTCCCTGGTCTAAAGTAGTGTACTACCAGGGTCCCTGGTCTAAAGTAGTGCAATACCAGGGTCTAAAGTAGTGCACTTCCAGGGTCCTTGGTCTAAAGTAGTGAACTACCAGGGTCCCTGGTCTAAAGTAGTGCACTACCAGGGTCCCTGGTCTAAAGTAGTGCACTACCAGGGTCTAAAGTAGTGTACTACCAGGGTCCCTGGTCTAAAGTAGTGTACTACCAGGGTCTAAAGTAGTGTACTACCAGGGTCCCTGGTCTAAAGTAGTGTACTACCAGGGTCCAGGGTCTAAAGTAGTGCACTACCAGGGTCCCTGGTCTAAAGTAGTGTACTACCAGGGTCTAAAGTAGTGTACTACCAGGGTCCATGGTCTAAAGTAGTGCACTACCAGGGTCCATGGTCTAAAGTAGTGTACTACCAGGGTCTAAAGTAGTGCACTGCCAGGGTCCCTGGTCTAAAGTAGTGCACTACCAGGGTCCCTGGTCTAAAGTAGTGCACTACCAGGGTCCCTGGTCTAAAGTAGTGTACTACCAGGGTCCCTGGTCTAAAGTAGTGCACTTCCAGGGTCCCTGGTCTAAAGTAGTGTACTACCAGGGTCCCTGGTCTAAAGTAGTGTACTACCAGGGTCCCTGGTCTAAAGTAGTGCAATACCAGGGTCTAAAGTAGTGCACTTCCAGGGTCCTTGGTCTAAAGTAGTGAACTACCAGGGTCCCTGGTCTAAAGTAGTGCACTACCAGGGTCCCTGGTCTAAAGTAGTGCACTACCAGGGTCTAAAGTAGTGTACTACCAGGGTCCCTGGTCTAAAGTAGTGTACTACTAGGGTCTAAAGTAGTGTACTACCAGGGTCCCTGGTCTAAAGTAGTGTACTACCAGGGTCCAGGGTCTAAAGTAGTGCACTACCAGGGTCCCTGGTCTAAAGTAGTGTACTACCAGGGTCTAAAGTAGTGTACTACCAGGGTACATGGTCTAAAGTAGTGCACTACCAGGGTCCCTGGTCTAAAGTAGTGTACTACCAGGGTCCCTGGTCTAAAGTAGTGCACTACCAGAGTCCCTGGTCTAAAGTAGTGCACTACCAGGGTCCCTGGTCTAAAGTAGTGCACTACCAGAGTCCCTGGTCTAAAGTAGTGCACTACCAGGGTCCATGGTCTAAAGTAGTGTACTACCAGGGTCCATGGTCTAAAGTAGTGCACTACCAGGGTCCCTGGTCTAAAGTAGTGTACTACCAGGGTCCCTGGTCTAAAGTAGTGTACTACCAGGGTCCCTGGTCTAAAGTAGTGCACTACCAGGGTCTAAAGTAGTGTACTACCAGGGTCCCTGGTCTAAAGTAGTGTACTACCAGGGTCCCTGGTCTAAAGTAGTGTACTACCAGGGTCCCTGGTCTAAAGTAGTGCACTACCAGGGTCTAAAGTAGTGTACTACCAGGGTCCCTGGTCTAAAGTAGTGTACTACCAGGGTCCCTGGTCTAAAGTAGTGTACTACCAGGGTCTAAAGTAGTGCACTACCAGGGTCCCTGGTCTAAAGTAGTGTACTACCAGGGTCTAAAGTAGTGTACTACCAGGGTCCCTGGTCTAAAGTAGTGTACTACCAGGGTCCCTGGTCTAAAGTAGTGCACTACCAGGGTCCCTGGTCTAAAGTAGTGTACTACCAGGGTCTAAAGTAGTGCACTACCAGGGTCCCTGGTCTAAAGTAGTGTACTACCAGGGTCCCTGGTCTAAAGTAGTGCACTACCAGGGTCTAAAGTAGTGTACTACCAGGGTCCCTGGTCTAAAGTAGTGTACTACCAGGGTCCCTGGTCTAAAGTAGTGCACTACCAGGGTCCCTGGTCTAAAGTAGTGCACTACCAGGGTCCCAGGTCTAAAGTAGTGTACTACCAGGGTCCCTGGTCTAAAGTAGTGTACTACCAGGGTCCCTGGTCTAAAGTAGTGTACTACCAGGGTCTAAAGTAGTGCACTACCAGGGTCCCTGGTCTAAAGTAGTGTACTACCAGGGTCCCTGGTCTAAAGTAGTGTACTACCAGGGTCCCTGGTCTAAAGTAGTGTACTACCAGGGTCCCTGGTCTAAAGTAGTGTACTACCAGGGTCCCTGGTCTAAAGTAGTGTACTACCAGGGTCTAAAGTAGTGTACTACCAGGGTCCCTGGTCTAAAGTAGTGTACTACCAGGGTCCCTGGTCTAAAGTAGTGTACTACCAGGGTCCCTGGTCAAAGTAGTGCACTACCAGGGTCCCTGGTCTAAAGTAGTGTACTACCAGGGTCCCTGGTCAAAGTAGTGTACTACCAGGGTCCCTGGTCTAAAGTAGTGTACTACCAGGGTCCCTGGTCTAAAGTAGTGTACTACCAGGGTCCCTGGTCTAAAGTAGTGTACTACCAGGGTCCCTGGTCTAAAGTAGTGTACTACCAGGGTCTAAAGTAGTGTACTACCAGGGTCCCTGGTCTAAAGTAGTGTACTACCAGGGTCCATGGTCTAAAGTAGTGCACTACCAGGGTCTAAAGTAGTGCACTACCAGGGTCCCTGGTCTAAAGTATTGTACTACCAGGGTCCTTGGTCTAAAGTAGTGTACTACCAGGGTCCTTGGTCTAAAGTAGTGTACTACCAGGGTCTAAAGTGGTGTACTACCAGGGTCCCTGGTCTAAAGTAGTGCACTACCAGGGTCCCTGGTCTAAAATAGTGTACTACCAGGGTCCCTGGTCTAAAGTAGTGCACTACCAGGGTCCATGGTCTAAAGTAGTGTACTACCAGGGTCTAAAGTAGTGCACTGCCAGGGTCCCTGGTCTAAAGTAGTGCACTACCAGGGTCCCTGGTCTAAAGTAGTGCACTACCAGGGTCCCTGGTCTAAAGTAGTGTACTACCAGGGTCCCTGGTCTAAAGTAGTGCACTTCCAGGGTCCCTGGTCTAAAGTAGTGTACTACCAGGGTCCCTGGTCTAAAGTAGTGTACTACCAGGGTCCCTGGTCTAAAGTAGTGCAATACCAGGGTCTAAAGTAGTGCACTTCCAGGGTCCTTGGTCTAAAGTAGTGAACTACCAGGGTCCCTGGTCTAAAGTAGTGCACTACCAGGGTCCCTGGTCTAAAGTAGTGCACTACCAGGGTCTAAAGTAGTGTACTACCAGGGTCCCTGGTCTAAAGTAGTGTACTACTAGGGTCTAAAGTAGTGTACTACCAGGGTCCCTGGTCTAAAGTAGTGTACTACCAGGGTCCAGGGTCTAAAGTAGTGCACTACCAGGGTCCCTGGTCTAAAGTAGTGTACTACCAGGGTCTAAAGTAGTGTACTACCAGGGTACATGGTCTAAAGTAGTGCACTACCAGGGTCCATGGTCTAAAGTAGTGTACTACCAGGGTCTAAAGTAGTGCACTGCCAGGGTCCCTGGTCTAAAGTAGTGCACTACCAAGGTCCCTGGTCTAAAGTAGTGCACTACCAGGGTCCCTGGTCTAAAGTAGTGTACTACCAGGGTCCCTGGTCTAAAGTAGTGCACTTCCAGGGTCCCTGGTCTAAAGTAGTGTACTACCAGGGTCCCTGGTCTAAAGTAGTGTACTACCAGGGTCCCTGGTCTAAAGTAGTGCAATACCAGGGTCTAAAGTAGTGCACTTCCAGGGTCCTTGGTCTAAAGTAGTGAACTACCAGGGTCCCTGGTCTAAAGTAGTGCACTACCAGGGTCCCTGGTCTAAAGTAGTGCACTACCAGGGTCTAAAGTAGTGTACTACCAGGGTCCCTGGTCTAAAGTAGTGTACTACTAGGGTCTAAAGTAGTGTACTACCAGGGTCCCTGGTCTAAAGTAGTGTACTACCAGGGTCCAGGGTCTAAAGTAGTGCACTACCAGGGTCCCTGGTCTAAAGTAGTGTACTACCAGGGTCTAAAGTAGTGTACTACCAGGGTACATGGTCTAAAGTAGTGCACTACCAGGGTCTAAAGTAGTGCACTACCAGAGTCCCTGGTCTAAAGTAGTGTACTACCAGGGTCCCTGGTCTAAAGTAGTGCACTACTAGGGTCTAAAGTAGTGCACTACCAGGGTCTAAAGTAGTGTACTACCAGGGTCTAAAGTAGTGTACTACCAGGGTACATGGTCTAAAGTAGTGCACTACCAGGGTCTAAAGTAGTGCACTACCAGGGTCCATGGTCTAAAGTAGTGCACTACCAGAGTCCCTGGTCTAAAGTAGTGCACTACCAGAGTCCCTGGTCTAAAGTAGTGCACTACCAGGGTCCATGGTCTAAAGTAGTGTACTACCAGGGTCCATGGTCTAAAGTAGTGCACTACCAGGGTCCCTGGTCTAAGTAGTGTACTACCAGGGTCCCTGGTCTAAAGTAGTGTACTACCAGGGTCCCTGGTCTAAAGTAGTGCACTACCAGGGTCTAAAGTAGTGTACTACCAGGGTCCCTGGTCTAAAGTAGTGTACTACCAGGGTCCCTGGTCTAAAGTAGTGTACTACCAGGGTCCCTGGTCTAAAGTAGTGCACTACCAGGGTCTAAAGTAGTGTACTACCAGGGTCCCTGGTCTAAAGTAGTATACTACCAGGGTCCCTGGTCTAAAGTAGTGTACTACCAGGGTCTAAAGTAGTGCACTACCAGGGTCCCTGGTCTAAAGTAGTGTACTACCAGGGTCTAAAGTAGTGTACTACCAGGGTCCCTGGTCTAAAGTAGTGTACTACCAGGGTCCCTGGTCTAAAGTAGTGCACTACCAGGGTCCCTGGTCTAAAGTAGTGTACTACCAGGGTCTAAAGTAGTGCACTACCAGGGTCCCTGGTCTAACGTAGTGTACTACCAGGGTCCCTGGTCTAAAGTAGTGTACTACCAGGGTCTAAAGTAGTGTACTACCAGGGTCCCTGGTCTAAAGTAGTGTACTAACAGGGTCCCTGGTCTAAAGTAGTGCACTACCAGGGTCCCTGGTCTAAAGTAGTGCACTACCAGGGTCCCAGGTCTAAAGTAGTGCACTACCAGGGTCCCTGGTCTAAAGTAGTGTACTACCAGGGTCCCTGGTCTAAAGTAGTGTCCTACCAGGGTCTAAAGTAGTGCACTACCAGGGTCCCTGGTCTAAAGTAGTGTACTACCAGGGTCCCTGGTCTAAAGTAGTGTACTACCAGGGTCCCTGGTCTAAAGTAGTGTACTACCAGGGTCCCTGGTCAAAAGTAGTGTACTACCAGGGTCCCTGGTCTAAAGTAGTGTACTACCAGGGTCTAAAGTAGTGTACTACCAGGGTCCCTGGTCTAAAGTAGTGTACCTCCAGGGTCTAAAGTAGTGTACTACCAGGGTCTAAAGTAGTGTACTACCAGGGTCCCTGGTCTAAAGTAGTGCACTACCAGGGTCCCTGGTCTAAAGTAGTGTACTACCAGGGTCCCTGGTCAAAAGTAGTGTACTACCAGGGTCCCTGGTCTAAAGTAGTGTACTACCAGGGTCCCTGGTCAAAAGTAGTGTACTACCAGGGTCCCTGGTCTAAAGTAGTGTACTACCAGGGTCCCTGGTCTAAAGTAGTGCACTACCAGGGTCCCTGGTCTAAATTAGTGCACTACCAGGGTCTAAAGTAGTGTTCTACCAGGGTCTAAAGTAGTGTACTACCAGGGTCTAAAGTAGTGCACTACCAGGGTCCATGGTCTAAAGTAGTGCACTACCAGGGTCCCTGGTCTAAAGTAGTGCACTACCAGGGTCCCTGGTCTAAAGTAGTGTACTACCAGGGTCCCTGGTCTAAAGTAGTGCACTTCCAGGGTCCCTGGTCTAAAGTAGTGCACTTCCAGGGTCCCTGGTCTAAAGTAGTGTACTACCAGGGTCCCTGGTCTAAAGTAGTGCACTACCAGGGTCTAAAGTAGTGCACTACCAGGGTCCCTGGTCTAAAGTAGTGAACTACCAGGGTCCCTGGTCTAAAGTAGTGCACTACCAGGGTCCCTGGTCTAAAGTAGTGCACTACCAGGGTCTAAAGTAGTGTACTACCAGGGTCCCTGGTCTAAAGTAGTGTACTACTAGGGTCTAAAGTAGTGTACTACCAGGGTCCCTGGTCTAAAGTAGTGTACTACCAGGGTCCCTAGGGTCTAAAGTAGTGCTACTACCAGGGTCCCTGGTCTAAAGTAGTGTACTACCAGGGTCTAAAGTAGTGTACTACCAGGGTACATGGTCTAAAGTAGTGCACTACCAGGGTCCCTGGTCTAAAGTAGTGTACTACCAGGGTCCCTGGTCTAAAGTAGTGCACTACTAGGGTCTAAAGTAGTGCACTACCAGGGTCTAAAGTAGTGTACTACCAGTGGTCTAAAGTAGTGTACTACCAGGGTCCTTGGTCTAAAGTAGTGTACTACCAGGGTCCGGTCAAAGTAGGTGCTACTACCAGGGTCCCTGGTCTAAAGTAGTGCACTACCAGGGTCCCTGGTCTAAAATAGTGTACTACCAGGGTCCCTGGTCTAAAGTAGTGCACTACCAGGGTCCATGGTCTAAAGTAGTGTACTACCAGGGTCTAAAGTAGTGCACTGCCAGGGTCCCTGGTCTAAAGTAGTGCACTACCAGGGTCCCTGGTCTAAAGTAGTGCACTACCAGGGTCCCTGGTCTAAAGTAGTGTACTCCAGGGTCCCTGGTCTAAAGTAGTGACTACCAGGGTCCCTGGTCTAAAGTAGTGCACTTCCAGGGTCCCTGGTCTAAAGTAGTGTACTACCAGGGTCCCTGGTCTAAAGTAGTGTACTACCAGGGTCCCTGGTCTAAAGTAGTGCAATACCAGGGTCTAAAGTAGTGCACTTCCAGGGTCCTTGGTCTAAAGTAGTGAACTACCAGGGTCCCTGGTCTAAAGTAGTGCACTACCAGGGTCCCTGGTCTAAAGTAGTGCACTACCAGGGTCTAAAGTAGTGTACTACCAGGGTCCCTGGTCTAAAGTAGTGTACTACTAGGGTCTAAAGTAGTGTACTACCAGGGTCCCTGGTCTAAAGTAGTGTACTACCAGGGTCCAGGGTCTAAAGTAGTGCACTACCAGGGTCCCTGGTCTAAAGTAGTGTACTACCAGGGTCTAAAGTAGTGTACTACCAGGGTACATGGTCTAAAGTAGTGCACTACCAGGGTCTAAAGTAGTGCACTACCAGAGTCCCTGGTCTAAAGTAGTGTACTACCAGGGTCCCTGGTCTAAAGTAGTGCACTACTAGGGTCTAAAGTAGTGCACTACCAGGGTCTAAAGTAGTGTACTACCAGGGTCTAAAGTAGTGTACTACCAGGGTACATGGTCTAAAGTAGTGCACTACCAGGGTCTAAAGTAGTGCACTACCAGGGTCCATGGTCTAAAGTAGTGCACTACCAGAGTCCCTGGTCTAAAGTAGTGCACTACCAGAGTCCCTGGTCTAAAGTAGTGCACTACCAGGGTCCATGGTCTAAAGTAGTGTACTACCAGGGTCCATGGTCTAAAGTAGTGCACTACCAGGGTCCTTGGTCTAAGTAGTGTACTACCAGGGTCCCTGGTCTAAAGTAGTGTACTACCAGGGTCCCTGGTCTAAAGTAGTGCACTACCAGGGTCTAAAGTAGTGTACTACCAGGGTCCCTGGTCTAAAGTAGTGTACTACCAGGGTCCCTGGTCTAAAGTAGTGCACTACCAGGGTCTAAAGTAGTGTACTACCAGGGTCCCTGGTCTAAAGTAGTGTACTACCAGGGTCCCTGGTCTAAAGTAGTGTACTACCAGGGTCTAAAGTAGTGCACTACCAGGGTCCCTGGTCTAAAGTAGTGTACTACCAGGGTCCCTGGTCTAAAGTAGTGTACTACCAGGGTCCCTGGTCTAAAGTAGTGTACTACCAGGGTCCCTGGTCTAAAGTAGTGTACTACCAGGGTCCCTGGTCTAAAGTAGTGTACTACCAGGGTCTAAAGTATTGTACTACCAGGGTCCCTGGTCTAAAGTAGTGTACTACCAGGGTCCATGGTCTAAAGTAGTGCACTACCAGGGTCTAAAGTAGTGCACTACCAGGGTCCCTGGTCTAAAGTATTGTACTACCAGGGTCCTTGGTCTAAAGTAGTGTACTACCAGGGTCCTTGGTCTAAAGTAGTGTACTACCAGGGTCTAAAGTGGTGTACTACCAGGGTCCCTGGTCTAAAGTAGTGCACTACCAGGGTCCCTGGTCTAAAATAGTGTACTACCAGGGTCCCTGGTCTAAAGTAGTGCACTACCAGGGTCCATGGTCTAAAGTAGTGTACTACCAGGGTCTAAAGTAGTGCACTGCCAGGGTCCCTGGTCTAAAGTAGTGCACTACCAGGGTCCCTGGTCTAAAGTAGTGCACTACCAGGGTCCCTGGTCTAAAGTAGTGTACTACCAGGGTCCCTGGTCTAAAGTAGTGCACTTCCAGGGTCCCTGGTCTAAAGTAGTGTACTACCAGGGTCCCTGGTCTAAAGTAGTGTACTACCAGGGTCCCTGGTCTAAAGTAGTGCAATACCAGGGTCTAAAGTAGTGCACTTCCAGGGTCCTTGGTCTAAAGTAGTGAACTACCAGGGTCCCTGGTCTAAAGTAGTGCACTACCAGGGTCCCTGGTCTAAAGTAGTGCACTACCAGGGTCTAAAGTAGTGTACTACCAGGGTCCCTGGTCTAAAGTAGTGTACTACTAGGGTCTAAAGTAGTGTACTACCAGGGTCCCTGGTCTAAAGTAGTGTACTACCAGGGTCCAGGGTCTAAAGTAGTGCACTACCAGGGTCCCTGGTCTAAAGTAGTGTACTACCAGGGTCTAAAGTAGTGTACTACCAGGGTACATGGTCTAAAGTAGTGCACTACCAGGGTCCATGGTCTAAAGTAGTGTACTACCAGGGTCTAAAGTAGTGCACTGCCAGGGTCCCTGGTCTAAAGTAGTGCACTACCAAGGTCCCTGGTCTAAAGTAGTGCACTACCAGGGTCCCTGGTCTAAAGTAGTGTACTACCAGGGTCCCTGGTCTAAAGTAGTGCACTTCCAGGGTCCCTGGTCTAAAGTAGTGTACTACCAGGGTCCCTGGTCTAAAGTAGTGTACTACCAGGGTCCCTGGTCTAAAGTAGTGCAATACCAGGGTCTAAAGTAGTGCACTTCCAGGGTCCTTGGTCTAAAGTAGTGAACTACCAGGGTCCCTGGTCTAAAGTAGTGCACTACCAGGGTCCCTGGTCTAAAGTAGTGCACTACCAGGGTCTAAAGTAGTGTACTACCAGGGTCCCTGGTCTAAAGTAGTGTACTACTAGGGTCTAAAGTAGTGTACTACCAGGGTCCCTGGTCTAAAGTAGTGTACTACCAGGGTCCAGGGTCTAAAGTAGTGCACTACCAGGGTCCCTGGTCTAAAGTAGTGTACTACCAGGGTCTAAAGTAGTGTACTACCAGGGTACATGGTCTAAAGTAGTGCACTACCAGGGTCTAAAGTAGTGCACTACCAGAGTCCCTGGTCTAAAGTAGTGTACTACCAGGGTCCCTGGTCTAAAGTAGTGCACTACTAGGGTCTAAAGTAGTGCACTACCAGGGTCTAAAGTAGTGTACTACCAGGGTCTAAAGTAGTGTACTACCAGGGTACATGGTCTAAAGTAGTGCACTACCAGGGTCTAAAGTAGTGCACTACCAGGGTCCATGGTCTAAAGTAGTGCACTACCAGAGTCCCTGGTCTAAAGTAGTGCACTACCAGAGTCCCTGGTCTAAAGTAGTGCACTACCAGGGTCCATGGTCTAAAGTAGTGTACTACCAGGGTCCATGGTCTAAAGTAGTGCACTACCAGGGTCCCTGGTCTAAGTAGTGTACTACCAGGGTCCCTGGTCTAAAGTAGTGTACTACCAGGGTCCCTGGTCTAAAGTAGTGCACTACCAGGGTCTAAAGTAGTGTACTACCAGGGTCCCTGGTCTAAAGTAGTGTACTACCAGGGTCCCTGGTCTAAAGTAGTGTACTACCAGGGTCCCTGGTCTAAAGTAGTGCACTACCAGGGTCTAAAGTAGTGTACTACCAGGGTCCCTGGTCTAAAGTAGTATACTACCAGGGTCCCTGGTCTAAAGTAGTGTACTACCAGGGTCTAAAGTAGTGCACTACCAGGGTCCCTGGTCTAAAGTAGTGTACTACCAGGGTCTAAAGTAGTGTACTACCAGGGTCCCTGGTCTAAAGTAGTGTACTACCAGGGTCCCTGGTCTAAAGTAGTGCACTACCAGGGTCCCTGGTCTAAAGTAGTGTACTACCAGGGTCTAAAGTAGTGCACTACCAGGGTCCCTGGTCTAACGTAGTGTACTACCAGGGTCCCTGGTCTAAAGTAGTGTACTACCAGGGTCTAAAGTAGTGTACTACCAGGGTCCCTGGTCTAAAGTAGTGTACTAACAGGGTCCCTGGTCTAAAGTAGTGCACTACCAGGGTCCCTGGTCTAAAGTAGTGCACTACCAGGGTCCCAGGTCTAAAGTAGTGCACTACCAGGGTCCCTGGTCTAAAGTAGTGTACTACCAGGGTCCCTGGTCTAAAGTAGTGTCCTACCAGGGTCTAAAGTAGTGCACTACCAGGGTCCCTGGTCTAAAGTAGTGTACTACCAGGGTCCCTGGTCTAAAGTAGTGTACTACCAGGGTCCCTGGTCTAAAGTAGTGTACTACCAGGGTCCCTGGTCAAAAGTAGTGTACTACCAGGGTCCCTGGTCTAAAGTAGTGTACTACCAGGGTCTAAAGTAGTGTACTACCAGGGTCCCTGGTCTAAAGTAGTGTACCTCCAGGGTCTAAAGTAGTGTACTACCAGGGTCTAAAGTAGTGTACTACCAGGGTCCCTGGTCTAAAGTAGTGCACTACCAGGGTCCCTGGTCTAAAGTAGTGTACTACCAGGGTCCCTGGTCAAAAGTAGTGTACTACCAGGGTCCCTGGTCTAAAGTAGTGTACTACCAGGGTCCCTGGTCAAAAGTAGTGTACTACCAGGGTCCCTGGTCTAAAGTAGTGTACTACCAGGGTCCCTGGTCTAAAGTAGTGCACTACCAGGGTCCCTGGTCTAAATTAGTGCACTACCAGGGTCTAAAGTAGTGTTCTACCAGGGTCTAAAGTAGTGTACTACCAGGGTCTAAAGTAGTGCACTACCAGGGTCCATGGTCTAAAGTAGTGCACTACCAGGGTCCCTGGTCTAAAGTAGTGCACTACCAGGGTCCCTGGTCTAAAGTAGTGTACTACCAGGGTCTAAAGTGTGTCTACCAGGGTCCATGGTCTAAAGTAGTGTACTGCCAGGGTCCCTGGTCTAAAGTAGTGCACTACCAGGGTCCCTGGTCTAAAGTAGTGCACTACCAGGGGTCTAAAGTAGTGTACTACCAGGGTCCCTGGTCTAAAGTAGTGTACTACCAGGGTCCCTGGTCTAAAGTAGTGTACTACCAGGGTCCATGGTCTAAAGTAGTGCACTACCAGGGTCTAAAGTAGTGCACTACCAGGGTCCCTGGTCTAAAGTAGTGCACTACCAGGGTCCCTGGTCTAAAGTAGTGAACTACCAGGGTCTAAAGTAGTGTACTACCAGGGTCCCTGGTCTAAAGTAGTGAACTACCAGGGTCCCTGGTCTAAAGTAGTGTACTACCAGGGTCCCTGGTCTAAAGTAGTGTCCTACCAGGGTCTAAAGTAGTGCACTACCAGGGTCCCTGGTCTAAAGTAGTGTACTACCAGGGTCCCTGGTCTAAAGTAGTGTACTACCAGGGTCCCTGGTCTAAAGTAGTGTACTACCAGGGTCCCTGGTCAAAAGTAGTGTACTACCAGGGTCCCTGGTCTAAAGTAGTGTACTACCAGGGTCTAAAGTAGTGTACTACCAGGGTCCCTGGTCTAAAGTAGTGTACCTCCAGGGTCTAAAGTAGTGTACTACCAGGGTCTAAAGTAGTGTACTACCAGGGTCCCTGGTCTAAAGTAGTGCACTACCAGGGTCCCTGGTCTAAAGTAGTGTACTACCAGGGTCCCTGGTCTAAAGTAGTGTACTACCAGGGTCCCTGGTCTAAAGTAGTGTACTACCAGGGTCCCTGGTCTAAAGTAGTGTACTACCAGGGTCCCTGGTCTAAAGTAGTGTACTACCAGGGTCCCTGGTCTAAAGTAGTGCACTACCAGGGTCCCTGGTCTAAAGTAGTGCACTACCAGGGTCTAAAGTAGTGTTCTACCAGGGTCTAAAGTAGTGTACTACCAGGGTCTAAAGTAGTGCACTACCAGGGTCCATGGTCTAAAGTAGTGCACTACCAGGGTCCCTGGTCTAAAGTAGTGCACAACCAGGGTCCCTGGTCTAATGTAGTGTACTACCAGGGTCTAAAGTAGTGTCCTACCAGGGTCCATGGTCTAAAGTAGTGTACTGCCAGGGTCCCTGGTCTAAAGTAGTGCACTACCAGGGTCAATGGTCTAAAGTAGTGTACTACCAGGGTCTAAAGTAGTGTACTACCAGGGTCCCTGGTCTAAAGTAGTGTACTACCAGGGTCCCTGGTCTAAAGTAGTGTACTACCAGGGTCCATGGTCTAAAGTAGTGCACTACCAGGGTCTAAAGTAGTGTACTACCAGGGTCCCTGGTCTAAAGTAGTGTACTACCAGGGTCCCTGGTCTAAAGTAGTGCACTACCAGGGTCTAAAGTAGTGCACTACCAGGGTCCCTGGTCTAAAGTAGTGAACTACCAGGGTCCCTGGTCTAAAGTAGTGTACTACCAGGGTCCCTGGTCTAAAGTAGTGCACTACCAGGGTCCCTGGTCTAAAGTAGTGTACTACCAGGGTCCCTGGTCTAAAGTAGTGTACTACCAGGGTCCCTGGTCTAAAGTAGTGTACTACCAGGGTCTAAAGTAGTGTACTACCAGGGTCCCTGGTCTAAAGTAGTGTACTACCAGGGTCCTTGGTCTAAAGTAGTGCACTACCAGGGTCCCTGGTCTAAAGTAGTGTACTACCAGGGTCTAAAGTAGTGTACTACCAGGGTCCCTGGTCTAAAGTAGTGCACTACCAGGGTCCCTGGTCTAAAGTAGTGTACTACCAGGGTCCCTGGTCTAAAGTAGTGTACTACCAGGGTCCCTGGTCTAAAGTAGTGTACTACCAGGGTCTAAAGTAGTGCACTGCCAGGGTCCCTGGTCTAAAGTAGTGCACTACCAGGGTCCCTGGTCTAAAGTAGTGCACTACCAGGGTCCCTGGTCTAAAGTAGTGTACTACCAGGGTCCCTGGTCTAAAGTAGTGTACTACCAGGGTCCCTGGTCTAAAGTATTGCAATACCAGGGTCTAAAGTAGTGCACTTCCAGGGTCCTTGGTCTAAAGTAGTGAACTACCAGGGTCCCTGGTCTAAAGTAGTGCACTACCAGGGTCCCTGGTCTAAAGTAGTGTACTACCAGGGTCTAAAGTAGTGTACTACCAGGGTACATGGTCTAAAGTAGTGCACTACCAGGGTCTAAAGTAGTGCACTACCAGGGTCCCTGGTCTAAAGTAGTGCACTACCAGAGTCCCTGGTCTAAAGTAGTGCACTACCAGGGTCCCTGGTCTAAAGTAGTGCACTACCAGAGTCCCTGGTCTAAAGTAGTGCACTACCAGGGTCCATGGTCTAAAGTAGTGTACTACCAGGGTCCATGGTCTAAAGTAGTGCACTACCAGGGTCCTTGGTCTAAGTAGTGTACTACCAGGGTCCCTGGTCTAAAGTAGTGTACTACCAGGGTCCCTGGTCTAAAGTAGTGCACTACCAGGGTCTAAAGTAGTGTACTACCAGGGTCCCTGGTCTAAAGTAGTGTACTACCAGGGTCCCTGGTCTAAAGTAGTGTACTACCAGGGTCCCTGGTCTAAAGTAGTGCACTACCAGGGTCTAAAGTAGTGTACTACCAGGGTCCCTGGTCTAAAGTAGTGTACTACCAGGGTCCCTGGTCTAAAGTAGTGTACTACCAGGGTCTAAAGTAGTGCACTACCAGGGTCCCTGGTCTAAAGTAGTGTACTACCAGGGTCTAAAGTAGTGTACTACCAGGGTCCCTGGTCTAAAGTAGTGTACTACCAGGGTCCCTGGTCTAAAGTAGTGCACTACCAGGGTCCCTGGTCTAAAGTAGTGTACTACCAGGGTCTAAAGTAGTGCACTACCAGGGTCCCTGGTCTAAAGTAGTGTACTACCAGGGTCCCTGGTCTAAAGTAGTGTACTACCAGGGTCTAAAGTAGTGTACTACCAGGGTCCCTGGTCTAAAGTAGTGTACTACCAGGGTCCCTGGTCTAAAGTAGTGCACTACCAGGGTCCCTGGTCTAAAGTAGTGCACTACCAGGGTCCCAGGTCTAAAGTAGTGCACTACCAGGGTCCCTGGTCTAAAGTAGTGTACTACCAGGGTCCCTGGTCTAAAGTAGTGTCCTACCAGGGTCTAAAGTAGTGCACTACCAGGGTCCCTGGTCTAAAGTAGTGTACTACCAGGGTCCCTGGTCTAAAGTAGTGTACTACCAGGGTCCCTGGTCTAAAGTAGTGTACTACCAGGGTCCCTGGTCAAAAGTAGTGTACTACCAGGGTCCCTGGTCTAAAGTAGTGTACTACCAGGGTCTAAAGTAGTGTACTACCAGGGTCCCTGGTCTAAAGTAGTGTACCTCCAGGGTCTAAAGTAGTGTACTACCAGGGTCTAAAGTAGTGCACTACCAGGGTCCCTGGTCTAAAGTAGTGCACTACCAGGGTCCCTGGTCTAAAGTAGTGTACTACCAGGGTCCCTGGTCAAAAGTAGTGTACTACCAGGGTCCCTGGTCTAAAGTAGTGTACTACCAGGGTCCCTGGTCAAAAGTAGTGTACTACCAGGGTCCCTGGTCTAAAGTAGTGTACTACCAGGGTCCCTGGTCTAAAGTAGTGCACTACCAGGGTCCCTGGTCTAAAGTAGTGTACCACCAGGGTCCCTGGTCTAAAGTAGTGTACTACCAGGGTACCTGGTCTAAAGTATTGTACTACCAGGGTCCCTGGTCTAAAGTAGTGTACTACCAGGGTCCCTGGTCTAAAGTAGTGTACTACCAGGGTCTAAAGTAGTGTACTACCAGGGTCCCTGGTCTAAAGTAGTGTACTACCAGGGTCCATGGTCTAAAGTAGTGCACTACCAGGGTCTAAAGTAGTGCACTACCAGGGTCCCTGGTCTAAAGTAGTGTACTACCAGGGTCCTTGGTCTAAAGTAGTGTACTACCAGGGTCCCTGGTCTAAAGTAGTGTACTACCAGGGTCTAAAGTGGTGTACTACCAGGGTCCCTGGTCTAAAGTAGTGCACTACCAGGGTCCCTGGTCTAAAGTAGTGTACTACCAGGGTCCCTGGTCTAAAGTAGTGCACTACCAGGGTCCATGGTCTAAAGTAGTGTACTACCAGGGTCTAAAGTAGTGCACTGCCAGGGTCCCTGGTCTAAAGTAGTGCACTACCAGGGTCCCTGGTCTAAAGTAGTGTACTACCAGGGTCCCTGGTCTAAAGTAGTGCACTTCCAGGGTCCCTGGTCTAAAGTAGTGTACTACCAGGGTCCCTGGTCTAAAGTAGTGTACTACCAGGGTCCCTGATCTAAAGTAGTGCAATACCAGGGTCTAAAGTAGTGCACTTCCAGGGTCCTTGGTCTAAAGTAGTGAACTACCAGGGTCCCTGGTCTAAAGTAGTGCACTACCAGGGTCCCTGGTCTAAAGTAGTGCACTACCAGGGTCTAAAGTAGTGTACTACCAGGGTCCCTGGTCTAAAGTAGTGTACTACTAGGGTCTAAAGTAGTGTACTACCAGGGTCCCTGGTCTAAAGTAGTGTACTACCAGGGTCCAGGGTCTAAAGTAGTGCACTACCAGGGTCCCTGGTCTAAAGTAGTGTACTACCAGGGTCTAAAGTAGTGTACTACCAGGGTACATGGTCTAAAGTAGTGCACTACCAGGGTCTAAAGTAGTGCACTACCAGAGTCCCTGGTCTAAAGTAGTGTACTACCAGGGTCCCTGGTCTAAAGTAGTGCACTACTAGGGTCTAAAGTAGTGCACTACCAGGGTCTAAAGTAGTGTACTACCAGGGTCTAAAGTAGTGTACTACCAGGTTCCCTGGTCTAAAGTAGTGTACTACCAGGGTCCCTGGTCTAAAGTAGTGTACTACCAGGGTCTAAAGTAGTGTACTACCAGGGTCTAAAGTAGTGTACTACCAGGGTCCCTGGTCTAAAGTAGTGTACTACCAGGGTCCCTGGTCTAAAGTAGTGCACTACCAGGGTCCCTGGTCTAAAGTAGTGTACTACCAGGGTCCCTGGTCTAAAGTAGTGCACTACCAGGGTCTGAAGTAGTGCACTACCAGGGTCCCTGGTCTAAAGTAGTGCACTACCAGGGTCCCTGGTCTAAAGTAGTGTACTACCAGGGTCCCTGGTCTAAAGTAGTGTACTACCAGGTTCCCTGGTCTAAAGTAGTGTACTACCAGGGTCTAAAGTAGTGTACTACCAGGGTCCCTGGTCTAAAGTAGTGTACTACCAGGGTCTAAAGTAGTGCACTACCATGGTCCCTGTTCTAAAGTAGTGTACTACCAGGGTCTCTGGTCTAAAGTAGTGCACTACCAGGGTCCCTGGTCTAAAGTAGTGTACTACCAGGATCCCTGGTCTAAAGTAGTGCACTACCAGGGTCCCTGGTCTAAAGTAGTGCACTACCAGGGTCCCTGGTCTAAAGTAGTGTACTACCAGGGTCCCTGGTCTAAAGTAGTGTACTACCAGGGTCCCTGGTCTAAAGTAGTGTACTACCAGGGTCTAAAGTAGTGTACTACCAGGGTCTAAAGTAGTGTACTACCAGGGTCCCTGGTCTAAAGTAGTGTACAACCAGGGTCTAAAGTAGTGCACTACCAGGGTCCCTGGTCTAAAGTAGTGTACTACCAGGGTCCCTGGTCTAAAGTAGTGTACTACCAGGGTCTAAAGTAGTGCACTACCAGGGTCTAAAGTAGTGTACTACCAGGGTCCCTGGTCTAAAGTAGTGTACTACCAGGGTCCCTGGTCTAAAGTAGTGTACTACCAGGGTCTAAAGTAGTGTACTACCAGGGTCTAAAGTAGTGTACTACCAGGGTCTAAAGTAGTGTACTACCAGGGTCTAAAGTAGTGTACTACCAGGGTCCCTGGTCTAAAGTAGTGTACTACCAGGGTCCCTGGTCTAAAGTAGTGTACTACCAGGGTCCCTGGTCTAAAGTAGTGTACTACCAGGGTCTAAAGTAGTGTACTACCAGGGTCCCTGGTCTAAAGTAGTGTACTACCAGGGTCCCTGGTCTAAAGTAGTGCACTACCAGGGTGTAAAGTAGTGTACTACCAGGGTCCATGGTCTAAAGTAGTGCACTACCAGGGTCTAAAGTAGTTTACTACCAGGGTCCCTGGTCTAAAGTAGTGTACTACCAGGGTCCCTGGTCTAAAGTAGTGCACTACCAGGGTCCCTGGTCTAAAGTAGTGTACTACCAGGGTCTAAAGTAGTGTACTACCAGGGTCCCTGGTCTAAAGTAGTGCACTACCAGGGCCCCTGGTCGAAAGTAGTGCACTACCAGGGTCCCTGGTCTAAAGTAGTGTACTACTAGGGTCCCTGGTCTAAAGTAGTGCACTACCAGGGTCCCTGGTCTAAAGTAGTGTACTACCAGGGTCCCTGGTCTAAAGTAGTGTACTACCAGGGTCTAAAGTAGTGCACTACCAGGGTCCATGGTCTAAAGTAGTGCACTACCAGGGACCCTGGTCTAAAGTAGTGTACTACCAGGGTCCCTGGTATAAAGTAGTGTACTACCAGGTTCCCTGGTCTAAAGTAGTGTACTACCAGGGTCTAAAGTAGTGTACTACCAGGGTCCCTGGTCTAAAGTAGTGTACTACCAGGGTCTAAAGTAGTGCACTACCATGGTCCCTGTTCTAAAGTAGTGTACTACCAGGGTCTCTGGTCTAAAGTAGTGCACTACCAGGGTCCCTGGTCTAAAGTAGTGTACTACCAGGGTCCATGGTCTAAAGTAGTGCACTACCAGGGTCTAAAGTAGTGCACTACCAGGGTCCCTGGTCTAAAGTATTGTACTACCAGGGTCCTTGGTCTAAAGTAGTGTACTACCAGGGTCCTTGGTCTAAAGTAGTGTACTACCAGGGTCTAAAGTGGTGTACTACCAGGGTCCCTGGTCTAAAGTAGTGCACTACCAGGGTCCCTGGTCTAAAATAGTGTACTACCAGGGTCCCTGGTCTAAAGTAGTGCACTACCAGGGTCCATGGTCTAAAGTAGTGTACTACCAGGGTCTAAAGTAGTGCACTGCCAGGGTCCCTGGTCTAAAGTAGTGCACTACCAGGGTCCCTGGTCTAAAGTAGTGTACTACCAGGGTCCCTGGTCTAAAGTAGTGCACTTCCAGGGTCCCTGGTCTAAAGTAGTGTACTACCAGGGTCCCTGGTCTAAAGTAGTGTACTACCAGGGTCCCTGATCTAAAGTTGTGCAATACCAGGGTCTAAAGTAGTGCACTTCCAGGGTCCTTGGTCTAAAGTAGTGAACTACCAGGGTCCCTGGTCTAAAGTAGTGCACTACCAGGGTCCCTGGTCTAAAGTAGTGCACTACCAGGGTCTAAAGTAGTGTACTACCAGGGTCCCTGGTCTAAAGTAGTGTACTACTAGGGTCTAAAGTAGTGTACTACCAGGGTCCCTGGTCTAAAGTAGTGTACTACCAGGGTCCAGGGTCTAAAGTAGTGCACTACCAGGGTCCCTGGTCTAAAGTAGTGTACTACCAGGGTCTAAAGTAGTGTTCTACCAGGGTACATGGTCTAAAGTAGTGCACTACCAGGGTCTAAAGTAGTGCACTACCAGAGTCCCTGGTCTAAAGTAGTGTACTACCAGGGTCCCTGGTCTAAAGTAGTGCACTACTAGGGTCTAAAGTAGTGCACTACCAGGGTCTAAAGTAGTGTACTACCAGGGTCTAAAGTAGTGTACTACCAGGGTACATGGTCTAAAGTAGTGCACTACCAGGGTCTAAAGTAGTGCACTACCAGGGTCCATGGTCTAAAGTAGTGCACTACCAGAGTCCCTGGTCTAAAGTAGTGCACTACCAGAGTCCCTGGTCTAAAGTAGTGCACTACCAGGGTCCATGGTCTAAAGTAGTGTACTACCAGGGTCCCTGGTCTAAAGTAGTGTACTACCAGGGTCCCTGGTCTAAAGTAGTGCACTACCAGGGTCTAAAGTAGTGTACTACCAGGGTCCCTGGTCTAAAGTAGTGTACTACCAGGGTCCCTGGTCTAAAGTAGTGTACTACCAGGGTCCCTGGTCTAAAGTAGTGCACTACCAGGGTCTAAAGTAGTGTACTACCAGGGTCCCTGGTCTAAAGTAGTGTACTACCAGGGTCCCTGGTCTAAAGTAGTGTACTACCAGGGTCTAAAGTAGTGCACTACCAGGGTCCCTGGTCTAAAGTAGTGTACTACCAGGGTCTAAAGTAGTGTACTACCAGGGTCCCTGGTCTAAAGTAGTGTACTACCAGGGTCCCTGGTCTAAAGTAGTGCACTACCAGGGTCCCTGGTCTAAAGTAGTGTACTACCAGGGTCTAAAGTAGTGCACTACCAGGGTCCCTGGTCTAACGTAGTGTACTACCAGGGTCCCTGGTCTAAAGTAGTGTACTACCAGGGTCTAAAGTAGTGTACTACCAGGGTCCCTGGTCTAAAGTAGTGTACTACCAGGGTCCCTGGTCTAAAGTAGTGCACTACCAGGGTCCCTGGTCTAAAGTAGTGCACTACCAGGGTCCCAGGTCTAAAGTAGTGCACTACCAGGGTCCCTGGTCTAAAGTAGTGTACTACCAGGGTCCCTGGTCTAAAGTAGTGTCCTACCAGGGTCTAAAGTAGTGCACTACCAGGGTCCCTGGTCTAAAGTAGTGTACTACCAGGGTCACTGGTCTAAAGTAGTGTACTACCAGGGTCCCTGGTCTAAAGTAGTGTACTACCAGGGTCCCTGGTCAAAAGTAGTGTACTACCAGGGTCTAAAGTAGTGTACTACCAGGGTCCCTGGTCTAAAGTAGTGTACCTCCAGGGTCTAAAGTAGTGTACTACCAGGGTCTAAAGTAGTGTACTACCAGGGTCCCTGGTCTAAAGTAGTGCACTACCAGGGTCCCTGGTCTAAAGTAGTGTACTACCAGGGTCCCTGGTCAAAAGTAGTGTACTACCAGGGTCCCTGGTCTAAAGTAGTGTACTACCAGGGTCCCTGGTCAAAAGTAGTGTACTACCAGGGTCCCTGGTCTAAAGTAGTGTACTACCAGGGTCCCTGGTCTAAAGTAGTGCACTACCAGGGTCCCTGGTCTAAAGTAGTGTACTACCAGGGTCCCTGGTCTAAAGTAGTGTACTACCAGGGTCCCTGGTCTAAAGTAGTGTACTACCAGGGTCTAAAGTAGTGCACTACCAGGGTCCCTGGTCTAAAGTAGTGCACTACCAGGGTCTAAAGTAGTGCACTACCAGGGTCCATGGTCTAAAGTAGTGCACTACCAGGGTCCCTGGTCTAAAGTAGTGCACTACCAGAGTCCCTGGTCTAAAGTAGTGCACTACCAGGGTCCATGGTCTAAAGTAGTGTACTACCAGGGTCCCTGGTCTAAAGTAGTGTACTACCAGGGTCCCTGGTCTAAAGTAGTGCACTACCAGGGTCTAAAGTAGTGTACTACCAGGGTCCCTGGTCTAAAGTAGTGTACTACCAGGGTCCCTGGTCTAAAGTAGTGTACTACCAGGGTCCCTGGTCTAAAGTAGTGCACTACCAGGGTCTAAAGTAGTGCACTACCAGGGTCCCTGGTCTAAAGTAGTGCACTACCAGGGTCCCTGATCTAAAGTAGTGCACTACCAGGGTCCATGGTCTAAAGTAGTGCACTACCAGGGTCCAGGGTCTAAAGTAGTGGACTACCAGGGTCCATGGTCTAAAGTAGTATACTACCAGGGTCCCTGGTCTAAAGTAGTGTACTACCAGGGTCCATGGTCTAAAGTAGTGTACTACCAGGGTCCCTGGTCTAAAGTAGTGTACTACCAGGGTCTAAAGTAGTGTACTACCAGGGTCCCTGGTCTAAAGTAGTGCACTACCAGGGTCCCTGGTCTAAAGTAGTGTACTACCAGGGTCCATGGTCTAAAGTAGTGTACTACCAGGGTCTAAAGTAGTGTATTAACAGGGTCTAAAGTAGTGTACTACCAGGGTCCATGGTCTAAAGTAGTGTACTACCAGGTTCCCTGGTCTAAAGTAGTGCACTACCAGGGTCCATGGTCTAAAGTAGTGCACTACCAGGGTCCAGGGTCTAAAGTAGTGTACTACCATGGTCCCTGGTCTAAAGTAGTGCACTACCAGGGTCCCTGGTCTAAAGTAGTGTACTACCAGGGTCCCTGGTCTAAAGTAGTGCACTACCAGGGTCCCTGGTCTAAAGTAGTGTACTACCAGGGTCCCTGGTCTAAAGTAGTGTACTACCAGGGTCCCTGGTCTAAAGTAGTGTACTATCAGGGTCCCTGGTCTAAAGTAGTGAAATACCAGGGTCCATGGTCTAAAGTAGTGAACTACCAGGTTCCCTGGTCTAAAGTAGTGCACTACCAGGGTCCATGGTCTAAAGTAGTGAACTACCAGGGTCCCTGGTCTAAAGTAGTGCCCTACCAGGGTCCCTGGTCTAAAGTAGTGTACTACCAGGGTCTAAAGTAGTGTACTACCAGGGTCGATGGTCTAAAGTAGTGTACTACCAGGGTCTAAAGTAGTGTACTACCAGGGTCCCTGGTCTAAAGTAGTGTACTACCAGGGTCCCTGGTCTAAAGTAGTGCACTACCAGGGTCCATGGTCTAAAGTAGTGTACTACCAGGGTCTAAAGTAGTGTACTACCAGGGTCCCTGGTCTAAAGTAGTGCACTACCAGGGTCCATGGTCTAAAGAGTGTACTACCAGGGTCCCTGGTCTAAAGTAGTGCACTACCAGGGTCCCTGGTCTAAAGTAGTGCACTACCAGTGTCCATGGTCTAAAGTAGTGTACTACCAGGGTCCCTGGTCTAAAGTAGTGCACTACCAGGGTCCCTGGTCTAAAGTAGTGTACTACCAGGGTCCCTGGTCTAAAGTAGTGTACTACCAGGGTCTAAAGTAGTGCACTACCATGGTCCCTGGTCTAAAGTAGTGTACTACCAGGGTCCCTGGTCTAAAGTAGTGTACTACCAGGGTCTAAAGTAGTGCACTACCAGGGTCCCAGGTCTAAAGTAGTGCACTACCAGGGTCCCTGGTCTAAAGTAGTGTACTACCAGGGTCCCTGGTCTAAAGTAGTGTCCTACCAGGGTCTAAAGTAGTGCACTACCAGGGTCCCTGGTCTAAAGTAGTGTACTACCAGGGTCCCTGGTCTAAAGTAGTGTACTACCAGGGTCCCTGGTCTAAAGTAGTGTACTACCAGGGTCCCTGGTCAAAAGTAGTGTACTACCAGGGTCCCTGTTCTAAAGTAGTGTACTACCAGGGTCTAAAGTAGTGTACTACCAGGGTCCCTGGTCTAAAGTAGTGTACCTCCAGGGTCTAAAGTAGTGTACTACCAGGGTCTAAAGTAGTGTACTACCAGGGTCCCTGGTCTAAAGTAGTGCACTACCAGGGTCCCTGGTCTAAAGTAGTGTACTACCAGGGTCCCTGGTCAAAAGTAGTGTACTACCAGGGTCCCTGGTCTAAAGTAGTGTACTACCAGGGTCCCTGGTCAAAAGTAGTGTACTACCAGGGTCCCTGGTCTAAAGTAGTGTACTACCAGGGTCCCTGGTCTAAAGTAGTGCACTACCAGGGTCCCTGGTCTAAAGTAGTGTACTACCAGGGTCCCTGGTCTAAAGTAGTGTACTACCAGGGTCCCTGGTCTAAAGTAGTGTACTACCAGGGTCTAAAGTGGTGCACTACCAGGGTCCCTGGTCTAAAGTAGTGCACTACCAGGGTCTAAAGTAGTGCACTACCAGGGTCCATGGTCTAAAGTAGTGCACTACCAGGGTCCCTGGTCTAAAGTAGTGCACTACCAGGGTCTAAAGTAGTGCACTACCAGGGTCCATGGTCTAAAGTAGTGCACTACCAGGGTCCCTGGTCTAAAGTAGTGCACTACCAGGGTCCCTGGTCTAAAGTAGTGCACTACCAGGGTCCATGGTCTAAAGTAGTGCACTACCAGGGTCCAGGGTCTAAAGTAGTGTACTACCAGGGTCCCTGGTCTAAAGTAGTGCACTACCAGGGTCCCTGGTCTAAAGTAGTGTACTACCAGGGTCCATGGTCTAAAGTAATGTACTACCAGGGTCCCTGGTCTAAAGTAGTGTACTACCAGGGTCTAAAGTAGTGTACTACCAGGGTCTAAAGTAGTGTACTACCAGGGTCCATGGTCTAAAGTAGTGTACTACCAGGGTCCCTGGTCTAAAGTAGTGAACTACCAGGGTCCATGGTCTAAAGTAGTGTACTACCATGGTCCCTGGTCTAAAGTAGTGCACTACCAGGGTCCCTGGTCTAAAGTAGTGTACTACCAGGGTCCCTGGTCTAAAGTAGTGCACTACCAGGGTCCCTGGTCTAAAGTAGTGTACTACCAGGGTCCCTGGTCTAAAGTAGTGTACTACCAGAGTCCCTGGTCTAAAGTAGTGTACTACCAGGGTCCCTGGTCTAAAGTAGTGAAATACCAGGGTCCATGGTCTAAAGTAGTGAACTACCAGGTTCCCTGGTCTAAAGTAGTGCACTACCAGGGTCCATGGTCTAAAGTAGTGAACTACCAGGGTCCCTGGTCTAAAGTAGTGCCCTACCAGGGTCCATGGTCTAAAGTAGTGTACTACCAGGGTCTAAAGTAGTGTACTAACAGGGTCCATCGTCTAAAGTAGTGTACTACCAGGGTCTAAAGTAGTGTACTACCAGGGTCCCTGGTCTAAAGTAGTGTACTACCAGGGTCCCTGGTCTAAAGTAGTGCACTACCAGGGTCCATGGTGTAAAGTAGTGTACTACCAGGGTCTAAAGTAGTGTACTAACAGGGTCCCTGGTCTAAAGTAGTGCACTACCAGGGTCCATGGTCTAAAGTAGTGTACTACCAGGGTCCCTGGTCTAAAGTAGTGCACTACCAGGGTCCCTGGTCTAAAGTAGTGCACTACCAGGGTCCCTGGTCTAAAGTAGTGCACTACCAGGGTCCATGGTCTAAAGTAGTGTACTACCAGGGTCCCTGGTCTAAAGCAGTGTACTACCAGGGTCCATGGTCTAAAGTAGTGTACTACCAGGGTCCATGGTCTAAAGTAGTGTACTACCAGGGTCCATGGTCTAAAGTAGTGTACTACCAGGGTCCCTGGTCTAAAGTAGTGCACTACCAGGGTCCCTGGTCTAAAGTAGTGCACTACCAGGGTCCCTGGTCTAAAGTAGTGTACTACCAGGGTCCCTGGTCTAAAGTAGTGTACTACCAGGGTCCATGGTCTAAAGTAGTGTACTACCAGGGTCCCTGGTCTAAAGTAGTGTACTACCAGGGTCCCTGGTCTAAAGTAGTGTACTACCAGGGTCTAAAGTAGTGTACTACCAGGGTCCCTGGTCTAAAGTAGTGTACTACCATGGTCCATGGTCTAAAGTAGTGTACTACCAGGGTCCCTGGTCTAAAGTAGTGCACTACCAGGGTCCCTGGTCTAAAGTAGTTTACTACTAGGGTCCCTGGTCTAAAGTAGTGTACTACCAGGGTCCATGGTCTAAAGTAGTGTACTACCAGGGTCCCTGGTCTAAAGTAGTGCACTACCAGGGTCCATGGTCTAAAGTAGTGTACTACCAGGGTCCCTGGTCTAAAGTAGTGCACTACCAGGGTCTAAAGTAGTGTACTACCAGGGTCCCTGGTCTAAAGTAGTGTACTACCAGAGTCCATGGTCTAAAGTAGTGTACTACCAGGGTCCCTGGTCTAAAGTAGTGCACTATCAGGGTCTAAAGTAGTGCACTACCAGGGTCTAAAGTAGTGTACTACCAGGGTCTAAAGTAGTGTAATACCAGGGTCCCTGGTCTAAAGTAGTGCACAACCAGGGTCTAAAGAAGTGCACTACCAGGGTCCATGGTCTAAAGTAGTGTACTACCAGGGTCTAAAGTAGTGTACTACCAGGGTCCCTGGTCTAAAGTAGTGTACTACCAGGGTCCCTGGTCTAAAGTAGTGTACTACCAGGGTCCCTGGTCTAAAGTAGAGTACTACCAGGGTCCCTGGTCTAAAGTAGTGTACTACCAGGGTCCCTGGTCTAAAGTAGTGTACTACCAGGGTCCATGGTCTAAAGTAGTGTACTACCAGGGTCCCTGGTCTAAAGTAGTGCACTACCAGGGTCCATGGTCTAAAGTAGTGTACTACCAGGGTCCCTGGTCTAAAGTAGTGTACTACCAGGGTCCCTGGTCTAAAGTAGTGCACTTCCAGGGTCCCTGGTCTAAAGTAGTGTACTACCAGGGTCCCTGGTCTAAAGTAGTGTACTACCAGGGTCCCTGGTCTAAAGTAGTGCAATACCAGGGTCTAAAGTAGTGCACTACCAGGGTCCTTGGTCTAAAGCAGTGAACTACCAGGGTCCCTGGTCTAAAGTAGTGCACTACCAGGGTCCCTGGTCTAAAGTAGTGCACTACCAGGGTCTAAAGTAGTGTACTACCAGGGTTCCTGGTCTAAAGTAGTGTACTACTAGGGTCTAAAGTAGTGTACTACCAGGGTCCCTGGTCTAAAGTAGTGCACTACCAGGGTCTAAAGTAGTGTACTACCAGGGTCCCTGGTCTAAAGTAGTGTACTACCAGGGTCCCTGGCCTAAAGTAGTGTACTACCAGGGTCCCTGGTCTAAAGTAGTGCACTACCAGGGTCTAAAGTAGTGTACTACCAGGGTCTAAAGTAGTGTACTACCAGGGTCCCTGGTCTAAAGTAGTGTACTACCAGGGTCCCTGGTCTAAAGTAGTGTACTACCAGGGTCTAAAGTAGTGCACTACCAGGGTCCCTGGTCTAAAGTAGTGTACTACCAGGGTCTAAAGTAGTGTACTACCAGGGTCTAAAGTAGTGTACTACCAGGGTCCCTGGTCTAAAGTAGTGCACTACCAGGGTCCCTCGTCTAAAGTTGTGTACTACCAGGGTCAAAAGTAGTGCACTACCAGGGTCCCTGGTCTAAAGTAGTGTACTACCAGGGTCCCTGGTCTAAAGTAGTGCACTACCAGGGTCCCTGGTCTAAAGTAGTGCACTACCAGGGTCCCTGGTCTAAAGTAGTGTACTACCAGGGTCCCTGGTCTAAAGTAGTGCACTACCAGGGTCCCTGGTCTAAAGTAGTGCACTACCAGGGTCCCTGGTCTAAAGTAGTGCACTACCAGGGTCCCTGGTCTAAAGTAGTGCACTAGCAGGGTCCCTGGTCTAAAGTAGTGCACTACCAGGGTCCATGGTCTAAAGTAGTGTACTACCAGGGTCTAAAGTAGTGTACTACCAGGGTCCCTGGTCTGAAGTAGTGCACTACCAGGGTCCATGGTCTAAAGTAGTGTACTACCAGGGTCCCTGGTCTAAAGTAGTGTACTACCAGGGTCTAAAGTAGTGTACTACCAGGGTCCCTGGTCTAAAGTAGTGTACTACCAGGGTCCCTGGTCTAAAGTAGTGTACTACCAGGGTCTAAAGTAGTGTAATACCAGGGTCCCTGGTCTAAAGTAGTGCACTACCAGGGTCTAAAGAAGTGCACTACCAGGGTCCATGGTCTAAAGTAGTGTACTACCAGGGTCTAAAGTAGTGTACTACCAGGGTCCCTGGTCTAAAGTAGTGTACTACCAGGGTCCCTGGTCTAAAGTAGTGCACTACCAGGGTCTAAAGTAGTGTACTACCAGGGTCCCTGGTCTAAAGTAGTGTACTACCAGGGTCCCTGGTCTAAAGTAGTGTACTACAGGGTCCCTGGTCTAAAGTAGTGTACTTCCAGGGTCCCTGGTCTAAAGTAGTGTACTACCAGGGTCCCTGGTCTAAAGTAGTGTACTACCAGGGTCCCTGGTCTAAAGTAGTGTACTACCAGGGTCCCTGGTCTAAAGTAGTGCACTTCCAGGGTCCCTGGTCTAAAGTAGTGTACTACCAGGGTCCCTGGTCTAAAGTAGTGTACTACCAGGGTCCCTGGTCTAAAGTAGTGCAATACCAGGGTCTAAAGTAGTGCACTACCAGGGTCCTTGGTCTAAAGCAGTGAACTAACAGGGTCCCTGGTCTAAAGTAGTGCACTACCAGGGTCCCTGGTCTAAAGTAGTGCACTACCAGGGTCTAAAGTAGTGTACTACCAGGGTTCCTGGTCTAAAGTAGTGTACTACTAGGGTCTAAAGTAGTGTACTACCAGGGTCCCTGGTCTAAAGTAGTGTACTACCAGGGTCCAGGGTCTAAAGTAGTGCACTACCAGGGTCCCTGGTCTAAAGTAGTGTACTACCAGGGTCTAAAGTAGTGTACTACCAGGGTCCATGGTCTAAAGAAGTGTACTACCAGGGTCCATGATCTAAAGTAGTGCACTACCAGGGTCCCTGGTCTAAAGTAGTGTACTACCAGGGTCCCTGGTCTAAAGTAGTGTACTACCAGGGTCCCTGGTCTAAAGTAGTGCACTACCAGGGTCTAAAGTAGTGTACTACCAGGGTCCCTGGTCTAAAGTAGTGTACTACCAGGGTCCCTGGTCTAAAGTAGTGTACTACCAGGGTCCCTGGTCTAAAGTAGTGCACTACCAGGGTCTAAAGTAGTGTACTACCAGGGTCTAAAGTAGTGTACTACCAGGGTCCCTGGTCTAAAATAGTGTACTACCAGGGTCCCTGGACTAAAGTAGTGTACTACCAGGGTCTAAAGTAGTGCACTACCAGGGTCCCTGGTCTAAAGTAGTGTACTACCAGGGTCCCTGGTCTAAAGTAGTGCACTTCCAGGGTCCCTGGTCTAAAGTAGTGTACTACCAGGGTCCCTGGTCTAAAGTAGTGTACTACCAGGGTCCCTGGTCTAAAGTAGTGCAATACCAGGGTCTAAAGTAGTGCACTACCAGGGTCCTTGGTCTAAAGCAGTGAACTACCAGGGTCCCTGGTCTAAAGTAGTGCACTACCAGGGTCCCTGGTCTAAAGTAGTGCACTACCAGGGTCTAAAGTAGTGTACTACCAGGGTTCCTGGTCTAAAGTAGTGTACTACTAGGGTCTAAAGTAGTGTACTACCAGGGTCCCTGGTCTAAAGTAGTGCACTACCAGGGTCTAAAGTAGTGTACTACCAGGGTCCCTGGTCTAAAGTAGTGTACTACCAGGGTCCCTGGCCTAAAGTAGTGTACTACCAGGGTCCCTGGTCTAAAGTAGTGCACTACCAGGGTCTAAAGTAGTGTACTACCAGGGTCCCTGGTCTAAAGTAGTGTACTACCAGGGTCCCTGGCCTAAAGTAGTGTACTACCAGGGTCCCTGGTCTAAAGTAGTGCACTACCAGGGTCTAAAGTAGTGTACTACCAGGGTCTAAAGTAGTGTACTACCAGGGTCCCTGGTCTAAAGTAGTGCACTACCAGGGTCCCTGGTCTAAAGTAGTGTACTACCAGGGTCCCTGGTCTAAAGTAGTGTACTACCAGGGTCCATGGTCTAAAGTAGTGTACTACCAGGGTCCCTGGTCTAAAGTAGTGTACTACCAGGGTCCCTGGTCTAAAGTAGTGTACTACCAGGGTCTAAAGTAGTGTACTACCAGGGTCCCTGGTCTAAAGTAGTGTACTACCATGGTCCATGGTCTAAAGTAGTGTACTACCAGGGTCCCTGGTCTAAAGTAGTGCACTACCAGGGTCCCTGGTCTAAAGTAGTTTACTACTAGGGTCCCTGGTCTAAAGTAGTGTACTACCAGGGTCCATGGTCTAAAGTAGTGTACTACCAGGTTCCCTGGTCTAAAGTAGTGCACTACCAGGGTCCATGGTCTAAAGTAGTGTACTACCAGGGTCCCTGGTCTAAAGTAGTGCACTACCAGGGTCTAAAGTAGTGTACTACCAGGGTCCCTGGTCTAAAGTAGTGTACTACCAGAGTCCATGGTCTAAAGTAGTGTACTACCAGGGTCCCTGGTCTAAAGTAGTGCACTATCAGGGTCTAAAGTAGTGCACTACCAGGGTCTAAAGTAGTGTACTACCAGGGTCTAAAGTAGTGTAATACCAGGGTCCCTGGTCTAAAGTAGTGCACAACCAGGGTCTAAAGAAGTGCACTACCAGGGTCCATGGTCTAAAGTAGTGTACTACCAGGGTCTAAAGTAGTGTACTACCAGGGTCCCTGGTCTAAAGTAGTGTACTACCAGGGTCCCTGGTCTAAAGTAGTGTACTACCAGGGTCCCTGGTCTAAAGTAGAGTACTACCAGGGTCCCTGGTCTAAAGTAGTGTACTACCAGGGTCCCTGGTCTAAAGTAGTGTACTACCAGGGTCCATGGTCTAAAGTAGTGTACTACCAGGGTCCCTGGTCTAAAGTAGTGCACTACCAGGGTCCATGGTCTAAAGTAGTGTACTACCAGGGTCCCTGGTCTAAAGTAGTGTACTACCAGGGTCCCTGGTCTAAAGTAGTGCACTTCCAGGGTCCCTGGTCTAAAGTAGTGTACTACCAGGGTCCCTGGTCTAAAGTAGTGTACTACCAGGGTCCCTGGTCTAAAGTAGTGCAATACCAGGGTCTAAAGTAGTGCACTACCAGGGTCCTTGGTCTAAAGCAGTGAACTACCAGGGTCCCTGGTCTAAAGTAGTGCACTACCAGGGTCCCTGGTCTAAAGTAGTGCACTACCAGGGTCTAAAGTAGTGTACTACCAGGGTTCCTGGTCTAAAGTAGTGTACTACTAGGGTCTAAAGTAGTGTACTACCAGGGTCCCTGGTCTAAAGTAGTGCACTACCAGGGTCTAAAGTAGTGTACTACCAGGGTCCCTGGTCTAAAGTAGTGTACTACCAGGGTCCCTGGCCTAAAGTAGTGTACTACCAGGGTCCCTGGTCTAAAGTAGTGCACTACCAGGGTCTAAAGTAGTGTACTACCAGGGTCTAAAGTAGTGTACTACCAGGGTCCCTGGTCTAAAGTAGTGTACTACCAGGGTCCCTGGTCTAAAGTAGTGTACTACCAGGGTCTAAAGTAGTGCACTACCAGGGTCCCTGGTCTAAAGTAGTGTACTACCAGGGTCTAAAGTAGTGTACTACCAGGGTCTAAAGTAGTGTACTACCAGGGTCCCTGGTCTAAAGTAGTGCACTACCAGGGTCCCTCGTCTAAAGTTGTGTACTACCAGGGTCAAAAGTAGTGCACTACCAGGGTCCCTGGTCTAAAGTAGTGTACTACCAGGGTCCCTGGTCTAAAGTAGTGCACTACCAGGGTCCCTGGTCTAAAGTAGTGCACTACCAGGGTCCCTGGTCTAAAGTAGTGTACTACCAGGGTCCCTGGTCTAAAGTAGTGCACTACCAGGGTCCCTGGTCTAAAGTAGTGCACTACCAGGGTCCCTGGTCTAAAGTAGTGCACTAGCAGGGTCCCTGGTCTAAAGTAGTGCACTACCAGGGTCCATGGTCTAAAGTAGTGTACTACCAGGGTCTAAAGTAGTGTACTACCAGGGTCCCTGGTCTAAAGTAGTGCACTACCAGGGTCCATGGTCTAAAGTAGTGTACTACCAGGGTCCCTGGTCTAAAGTAGTGTACTACCAGGGTCTAAAGTAGTGTACTACCAGGGTCCCTGGTCTAAAGTAGTGTACTACCAGGGTCCCTGGTCTAAAGTAGTGTACTACCAGGGTCTAAAGTAGTGTAATACCAGGGTCCCTGGTCTAAAGTAGTGCACTACCAGGGTCTAAAGAAGTGCACTACCAGGGTCCATGGTCTAAAGTAGTGTACTACCAGGGTCTAAAGTAGTGTACTACCAGGGTCCCTGGTCTAAAGTAGTGTACTACCAGGGTCCCTGGTCTAAAGTAGTGTACTACCAGGGTCCCTGGTCTAAAGTAGTGCACTACCAGGGTCTAAAGTAGTGTACTACCAGGGTCCCTGGTCTAAAGTAGTGTACTACCAGGGTCCCTGGTCTAAAGTAGTGTACTACAGGGTCCCTGGTCTAAAGTAGTGTACTTCCAGGGTCCCTGGTCTAAAGTAGTGTACTACCAGGGTCCCTGGTCTAAAGTAGTGTACTACCAGGGTCCCTGGTCTAAAGTAGTGTACTACCAGGGTCCCTGGTCTAAAGTAGTGCACTTCCAGGGTCCCTGGTCTAAAGTAGTGTACTACCAGGGTCCCTGGTCTAAAGTAGTGTACTACCAGGGTCCCTGGTCTAAAGTAGTGCAATACCAGGGTCTAAAGTAGTGCACTACCAGGGTCCTTGGTCTAAAGCAGTGAACTAACAGGGTCCCTGGTCTAAAGTAGTGCACTACCAGGGTCCCTGGTCTAAAGTAGTGCACTACCAGGGTCTAAAGTAGTGTACTACCAGGGTTCCTGGTCTAAAGTAGTGTACTACTAGGGTCTAAAGTAGTGTACTACCAGGGTCCCTGGTCTAAAGTAGTGTACTACCAGGGTCCAGGGTCTAAAGTAGTGCACTACCAGGGTCCCTGGTCTAAAGTAGTGTACTACCAGGGTCTAAAGTAGTGTACTACCAGGGTCCATGGTCTAAAGAAGTGTACTACCAGGGTCCATGATCTAAAGTAGTGCACTACCAGGGTCCCTGGTCTAAAGTAGTGTACTACCAGGGTCCCTGGTCTAAAGTAGTGTACTACCAGGGTCCCTGGTCTAAAGTAGTGCACTACCAGGGTCTAAAGTAGTGTACTACCAGGGTCCCTGGTCTAAAGTAGTGTACTACCAGGGTCCCTGGTCTAAAGTAGTGTACTACCAGGGTCCCTGGTCTAAAGTAGTGCACTACCAGGGTCTAAAGTAGTGTACTACCAGGGTCTAAAGTAGTGTACTACCAGGGTCCCTGGTCTAAAATAGTGTACTACCAGGGTCCCTGGACTAAAGTAGTGTACTACCAGGGTCTAAAGTAGTGCACTACCAGGGTCCCTGGTCTAAAGTAGTGTACTACCAGGGTCCCTGGTCTAAAGTAGTGCACTTCCAGGGTCCCTGGTCTAAAGTAGTGTACTACCAGGGTCCCTGGTCTAAAGTAGTGTACTACCAGGGTCCCTGGTCTAAAGTAGTGCAATACCAGGGTCTAAAGTAGTGCACTACCAGGGTCCTTGGTCTAAAGCAGTGAACTACCAGGGTCCCTGGTCTAAAGTAGTGCACTACCAGGGTCCCTGGTCTAAAGTAGTGCACTACCAGGGTCTAAAGTAGTGTACTACCAGGGTTCCTGGTCTAAAGTAGTGTACTACTAGGGTCTAAAGTAGTGTACTACCAGGGTCCCTGGTCTAAAGTAGTGCACTACCAGGGTCTAAAGTAGTGTACTACCAGGGTCCCTGGTCTAAAGTAGTGTACTACCAGGGTCCCTGGCCTAAAGTAGTGTACTACCAGGGTCCCTGGTCTAAAGTAGTGCACTACCAGGGTCTAAAGTAGTGTACTACCAGGGTCTAAAGTAGTGTACTACCAGGGTCCCTGGTCTAAAGTAGTGTACTACCAGGGTCCCTGGTCTAAAGTAGTGTACTACCAGGGTCTAAAGTAGTGCACTACCAGGGTCCCTGGTCTAAAGTAGTGTACTACCAGGGTCTAAAGTAGTGTACTACCAGGGTCTAAAGTAGTGTACTACCAGGGTCCCTGGTCTAAAGTAGTGCACTACCAGGGTCCCTCGTCTAAAGTTGTGTACTACCAGGGTCTAAAGTAGTGCACTACCAGGGTCCCTGGTCTAAAGTAGTGTACTACCAGGGTCCCTGGTCTAAAGTAGTGCACTACCAGGGTCCCTGGTCTAAAGTAGTGCACTACCAGGGTCCCTGGTCTAAAGTAGTGTACTACCAGGGTCCCTGGTCTAAAGTAGTGCACTACCAGGGTCCCTGGTCTAAAGTAGTGCACTACCAGGGTCCCTGGTCTAAAGTAGTGCACTAGCAGGGTCCCTGGTCTAAAGTAGTGCACTACCAGGGTCCATGGTCTAAAGTAGTGTACTACCAGGGTCTAAAGTAGTGTACTACCAGGGTCCCTGGTCTAAAGTAGTGCACTACCAGGGTCCATGGTCTAAAGTAGTGTACTACCAGGGTCCCTGGTCTAAAGTAGTGTACTACCAGGGTCTAAAGTAGTGTACTACCAGGGTCCCTGGTCTAAAGTAGTGTACTACCAGGGTCCCTGGTCTAAAGTAGTGTACTACCAGGGTCTAAAGTAGTGTAATACCAGGGTCCCTGGTCTAAAGTAGTGCACTACCAGGGTCTAAAGAAGTGCACTACCAGGGTCCATGGTCTAAAGTAGTGTACTACCAGGGTCTAAAGTAGTGTACTACCAGGGTCCCTGGTCTAAAGTAGTGTACTACCAGGGTCCCTGGTCTAAAGTAGTGTACTACCAGGGTCCCTGGTCTAAAGTAGTGCACTACCAGGGTCTAAAGTAGTGTACTACCAGGGTCCATGGTCTAAAGTAGTGTACTACCAGGGTCTAAAGTAGTGTACTACCAGGGTCCCTGGTCTAAAGTAGTGTACTACCAGGGTCCCTGGTCTAAAGTAGTGTACTACCAGGGTCTAAAGTAGTGTAATACCAGGGTCCCTGGTCTAAAGTAGTGCACTACCAGGGTCTAAAGAAGTGCACTACCAGGGTCCATGGTCTAAAGTAGTGTACTACCAGGGTCTAAAGTAGTGTACTACCAGGGTCCCTGGTCTAAAGTAGTGTACTACCAGGGTCCCTGGTCTAAAGTAGTGTACTACCAGGGTCCCTGGTCTAAAGTAGTGCACTACCAGGGTCTAAAGTAGTGTACTACCAGGGTCCCTGGTCTAAAGTAGTGTACTACCAGGGTCCCTGGTCTAAAGTAGTGTACTACAGGGTCCCTGGTCTAAAGTAGTGTACTTCCAGGGTCCCTGGTCTAAAGTAGTGTACTACCAGGGTCCCTGGTCTAAAGTAGTGTACTACCAGGGTCCCTGGTCTAAAGTAGTGTACTACCAGGGTCCCTGGTCTAAAGTAGTGCACTTCCAGGGTCCCTGGTCTAAAGTAGTGTACTACCAGGGTCCCTGGTCTAAAGTAGTGTACTACCAGGGTCCCTGGTCTAAAGTAGTGCACTACCAGGGTCTAAAGTAGTGTACTACCAGGGTTCCTGGTCTAAAGTAGTGTACTACTAGGGTCTAAAGTAGTGTACTACCAGGGTCCCTGGTCTAAAGTAGTGCACTACCAGGGTCTAAAGTAGTGTACTACCAGGGTCCCTGGTCTAAAGTAGTGTACTACCAGGGTCCCTGGCCTAAAGTAGTGTACTACCAGGGTCCCTGGTCTAAAGTAGTGCACTACCAGGGTCTAAAGTAGTGTACTACCAGGGTCCCTGGTCTAAAGTAGTGTACTACCAGGGTCCCTGGCCTAAAGTAGTGTACTACCAGGGTCCCTGGTCTAAAGTAGTGCACTACCAGGGTCTAAAGTAGTGTACTACCAGGGTCTAAAGTAGTGTACTACCAGGGTCCCTGGTCTAAAGTAGTGCACTACCAGGGTCCCTGGTCTAAAGTAGTGTACTACCAGGGTCCCTGGTCTAAAGTAGTGTACTACCAGGGTCCATGGTCTAAAGTAGTGTACTACCAGGGTCCCTGGTCTAAAGTAGTGTACTACCAGGGTCCCTGGTCTAAAGTAGTGTACTACCAGGGTCTAAAGTAGTGTACTACCAGGGTCCCTGGTCTAAAGTAGTGTACTACCATGGTCCATGGTCTAAAGTAGTGTACTACCAGGGTCCCTGGTCTAAAGTAGTGCACTACCAGGGTCCCTGGTCTAAAGTAGTTTACTACTAGGGTCCCTGGTCTAAAGTAGTGTACTACCAGGGTCCATGGTCTAAAGTAGTGTACTACCAGGGTCCCTGGTCTAAAGTAGTGCACTACCAGGGTCCATGGTCTAAAGTAGTGTACTACCAGGGTCCCTGGTCTAAAGTAGTGCACTACCAGGGTCTAAAGTAGTGTACTACCAGGGTCCCTGGTCTAAAGTAGTGTACTACCAGAGTCCATGGTCTAAAGTAGTGTACTACCAGGGTCCCTGGTCTAAAGTAGTGCACTATCAGGGTCTAAAGTAGTGCACTACCAGGGTCTAAAGTAGTGTACTACCAGGGTCTAAAGTAGTGTAATACCAGGGTCCCTGGTCTAAAGTAGTGCACAACCAGGGTCTAAAGAAGTGCACTACCAGGGTCCATGGTCTAAAGTAGTGTACTACCAGGGTCTAAAGTAGTGTACTACCAGGGTCCCTGGTCTAAAGTAGTGTACTACCAGGGTCCCTGGTCTAAAGTAGTGTACTACCAGGGTCCCTGGTCTAAAGTAGAGTACTACCAGGGTCCCTGGTCTAAAGTAGTGTACTACCAGGGTCCCTGGTCTAAAGTAGTGTACTACCAGGGTCCATGGTCTAAAGTAGTGTACTACCAGGGTCCCTGGTCTAAAGTAGTGCACTACCAGGGTCCATGGTCTAAAGTAGTGTACTACCAGGGTCCCTGGTCTAAAGTAGTGTACTACCAGGGTCCCTGGTCTAAAGTAGTGCACTTCCAGGGTCCCTGGTCTAAAGTAGTGTACTACCAGGGTCCCTGGTCTAAAGTAGTGTACTACCAGGGTCCCTGGTCTAAAGTAGTGCAATACCAGGGTCTAAAGTAGTGCACTACCAGGGTCCTTGGTCTAAAGCAGTGAACTACCAGGGTCCCTGGTCTAAAGTAGTGCACTACCAGGGTCCCTGGTCTAAAGTAGTGCACTACCAGGGTCTAAAGTAGTGTACTACCAGGGTTCCTGGTCTAAAGTAGTGTACTACTAGGGTCTAAAGTAGTGTACTACCAGGGTCCCTGGTCTAAAGTAGTGCACTACCAGGGTCTAAAGTAGTGTACTACCAGGGTCCCTGGTCTAAAGTAGTGTACTACCAGGGTCCCTGGCCTAAAGTAGTGTACTACCAGGGTCCCTGGTCTAAAGTAGTGCACTACCAGGGTCTAAAGTAGTGTACTACCAGGGTCTAAAGTAGTGTACTACCAGGGTCCCTGGTCTAAAGTAGTGTACTACCAGGGTCCCTGGTCTAAAGTAGTGTACTACCAGGGTCTAAAGTAGTGCACTACCAGGGTCCCTGGTCTAAAGTAGTGTACTACCAGGGTCTAAAGTAGTGTACTACCAGGGTCTAAAGTAGTGTACTACCAGGGTCCCTGGTCTAAAGTAGTGCACTACCAGGGTCCCTCGTCTAAAGTTGTGTACTACCAGGGTCAAAAGTAGTGCACTACCAGGGTCCCTGGTCTAAAGTAGTGTACTACCAGGGTCCCTGGTCTAAAGTAGTGCACTACCAGGGTCCCTGGTCTAAAGTAGTGCACTACCAGGGTCCCTGGTCTAAAGTAGTGTACTACCAGGGTCCCTGGTCTAAAGTAGTGCACTACCAGGGTCCCTGGTCTAAAGTAGTGCACTACCAGGGTCCCTGGTCTAAAGTAGTGCACTAGCAGGGTCCCTGGTCTAAAGTAGTGCACTACCAGGGTCCATGGTCTAAAGTAGTGTACTACCAGGGTCTAAAGTAGTGTACTACCAGGGTCCCTGGTCTAAAGTAGTGCACTACCAGGGTCCATGGTCTAAAGTAGTGTACTACCAGGGTCCCTGGTCTAAAGTAGTGTACTACCAGGGTCTAAAGTAGTGTACTACCAGGGTCCCTGGTCTAAAGTAGTGTACTACCAGGGTCCCTGGTCTAAAGTAGTGTACTACCAGGGTCTAAAGTAGTGTAATACCAGGGTCCCTGGTCTAAAGTAGTGCACTACCAGGGTCTAAAGAAGTGCACTACCAGGGTCCATGGTCTAAAGTAGTGTACTACCAGGGTCTAAAGTAGTGTACTACCAGGGTCCCTGGTCTAAAGTAGTGTACTACCAGGGTCCCTGGTCTAAAGTAGTGTACTACCAGGGTCCCTGGTCTAAAGTAGTGCACTACCAGGGTCTAAAGTAGTGTACTACCAGGGTCCCTGGTCTAAAGTAGTGTACTACCAGGGTCCCTGGTCTAAAGTAGTGTACTACAGGGTCCCTGGTCTAAAGTAGTGTACTTCCAGGGTCCCTGGTCTAAAGTAGTGTACTACCAGGGTCCCTGGTCTAAAGTAGTGTACTACCAGGGTCCCTGGTCTAAAGTAGTGTACTACCAGGGTCCCTGGTCTAAAGTAGTGCACTTCCAGGGTCCCTGGTCTAAAGTAGTGTACTACCAGGGTCCCTGGTCTAAAGTAGTGTACTACCAGGGTCCCTGGTCTAAAGTAGAGCAATACCAGGGTCTAAAGTAGTGCACTACCAGGGTCCTTGGTCTAAAGCAGTGAACTAACAGGGTCCCTGGTCTAAAGTAGTGCACTACCAGGGTCCCTGGTCTAAAGTAGTGCACTACCAGGGTCTAAAGTAGTGTACTACCAGGGTTCCTGGTCTAAAGTAGTGTACTACTAGGGTCTAAAGTAGTGTACTACCAGGGTCCCTGGTCTAAAGTAGTGTACTACCAGGGTCCAGGGTCTAAAGTAGTGCACTACCAGGGTCCCTGGTCTAAAGTAGTGTACTACCAGGGTCTAAAGTAGTGTACTACCAGGGTCCATGGTCTAAAGAAGTGTACTACCAGGGTCCATGATCTAAAGTAGTGCACTACCAGGGTCCCTGGTCTAAAGTAGTGTACTACCAGGGTCCCTGGTCTAAAGTAGTGTACTACCAGGGTCCCTGGTCTAAAGTAGTGCACTACCAGGGTCTAAAGTAGTGTACTACCAGGGTCCCTGGTCTAAAGTAGTGTACTACCAGGGTCCCTGGTCTAAAGTAGTGTACTACCAGGGTCCCTGGTCTAAAGTAGTGCACTACCAGGGTCTAAAGTAGTGTACTACCAGGGTCTAAAGTAGTGTACTACCAGGGTCCCTGGTCTAAAATAGTGTACTACCAGGGTCCCTGGACTAAAGTAGTGTACTACCAGGGTCTAAAGTAGTGCACTACCAGGGTCCCTGGTCTAAAGTAGTGTACTACCAGGGTCCCTGGTCTAAAGTAGTGCACTTCCAGGGTCCCTGGTCTAAAGTAGTGTACTACCAGGGTCCCTGGTCTAAAGTAGTGTACTACCAGGGTCCCTGGTCTAAAGTAGTGCAATACCAGGGTCTAAAGTAGTGCACTACCAGGGTCCTTGGTCTAAAGCAGTGAACTACCAGGGTCCCTGGTCTAAAGTAGTGCACTACCAGGGTCCCTGGTCTAAAGTAGTGCACTACCAGGGTCTAAAGTAGTGTACTACCAGGGTTCCTGGTCTAAAGTAGTGTACTACTAGGGTCTAAAGTAGTGTACTACCAGGGTCCCTGGTCTAAAGTAGTGCACTACCAGGGTCTAAAGTAGTGTACTACCAGGGTCCCTGGTCTAAAGTAGTGTACTACCAGGGTCCCTGGCCTAAAGTAGTGTACTACCAGGGTCCCTGGTCTAAAGTAGTGCACTACCAGGGTCTAAAGTAGTGTACTACCAGGGTCTAAAGTAGTGTACTACCAGGGTCCCTGGTCTAAAGTAGTGTACTACCAGGGTCCCTGGTCTAAAGTAGTGTACTACCAGGGTCTAAAGTAGTGCACTACCAGGGTCCCTGGTCTAAAGTAGTGTACTACCAGGGTCTAAAGTAGTGTACTACCAGGGTCTAAAGTAGTGTACTACCAGGGTCCCTGGTCTAAAGTAGTGCACTACCAGGGTCCCTCGTCTAAAGTTGTGTACTACCAGGGTCTAAAGTAGTGCACTACCAGGGTCCCTGGTCTAAAGTAGTGTACTACCAGGGTCCCTGGTCTAAAGTAGTGCACTACCAGGGTCCCTGGTCTAAAGTAGTGCACTACCAGGGTCCCTGGTCTAAAGTAGTGTACTACCAGGGTCCCTGGTCTAAAGTAGTGCACTACCAGGGTCCCTGGTCTAAAGTAGTGCACTACCAGGGTCCCTGGTCTAAAGTAGTGCACTAGCAGGGTCCCTGGTCTAAAGTAGTGCACTACCAGGGTCCATGGTCTAAAGTAGTGTACTACCAGGGTCTAAAGTAGTGTACTACCAGGGTCCCTGGTCTAAAGTAGTGCACTACCAGGGTCCATGGTCTAAAGTAGTGTACTACCAGGGTCCCTGGTCTAAAGTAGTGTACTACCAGGGTCTAAAGTAGTGTACTACCAGGGTCCCTGGTCTAAAGTAGTGTACTACCAGGGTCCCTGGTCTAAAGTAGTGTACTACCAGGGTCTAAAGTAGTGTAATACCAGGGTCCCTGGTCTAAAGTAGTGCACTACCAGGGTCTAAAGAAGTGCACTACCAGGGTCCATGGTCTAAAGTAGTGTACTACCAGGGTCTAAAGTAGTGTACTACCAGGGTCCCTGGTCTAAAGTAGTGTACTACCAGGGTCCCTGGTCTAAAGTAGTGTACTACCAGGGTCCCTGGTCTAAAGTAGTGCACTACCAGGGTCTAAAGTAGTGTACTACCAGGGTCCCTGGTCTAAAGTAGTGTACTACCAGGGTCTAAAGTAGTGTACTACCAGGGTCCCTGGTCTAAAGTAGTGTACTACCAGGGTCCCTGGTCTAAAGTAGTGTACTACCAGGGTCTAAAGTAGTGTAATACCAGGGTCCCTGGTCTAAAGTAGTGCACTACCAGGGTCTAAAGAAGTGCACTACCAGGGTCCATGGTCTAAAGTAGTGTACTACCAGGGTCTAAAGTAGTGTACTACCAGGGTCCCTGGTCTAAAGTAGTGTACTACCAGGGTCCCTGGTCTAAAGTAGTGTACTACCAGGGTCCCTGGTCTAAAGTAGTGCACTACCAGGGTCTAAAGTAGTGTACTACCAGGGTCCCTGGTCTAAAGTAGTGTACTACCAGGGTCCCTGGTCTAAAGTAGTGTACTACAGGGTCCCTGGTCTAAAGTAGTGTACTTCCAGGGTCCCTGGTCTAAAGTAGTGTACTACCAGGGTCCCTGGTCTAAAGTAGTGTACTACCAGGGTCCCTGGTCTAAAGTAGTGTACTACCAGGGTCCCTGGTCTAAAGTAGTGCACTTCCAGGGTCCCTGGTCTAAAGTAGTGTACTACCAGGGTCCCTGGTCTAAAGTAGTGTACTACCAGGGTCCCTGGTCTAAAGTAGTGCAATACCAGGGTCTAAAGTAGTGCACTACCAGGGTCCTTGGTCTAAAGCAGTGAACTAACAGGGTCCCTGGTCTAAAGTAGTGCACTACCAGGGTCCCTGGTCTAAAGTAGTGCACTACCAGGGTCTAAAGTAGTGTACTACCAGGGTTCCTGGTCTAAAGTAGTGTACTACTAGGGTCTAAAGTAGTGTACTACCAGGGTCCCTGGTCTAAAGTAGTGTACTACCAGGGTCCAGGGTCTAAAGTAGTGCACTACCAGGGTCCCTGGTCTAAAGTAGTGTACTACCAGGGTCTAAAGTAGTGTACTACCAGGGTCCATGGTCTAAAGAAGTGTACTACCAGGGTCCATGATCTAAAGTAGTGCACTACCAGGGTCCTTGGTCTAAAGTAGTGTACTACCAGGGTCCCTGGTCTAAAGTAGTGTACTACCAGGGTCCCTGGTCTAAAGTAGTGCACTACCAGGGTCTAAAGTAGTGTACTACCAGGGTCCCTGGTCTAAAGTAGTGTACTACCAGGGTCCCTGGTCTAAAGTAGTGTACTACCAGGGTCCCTGGTCTAAAGTAGTGCACTACCAGGGTCTAAAGTAGTGTACTACCAGGGTCTAAAGTAGTGTACTACCAGGGTCCCTGGTCTAAAATAGTGTACTACCAGGGTCCCTGGACTAAAGTAGTGTACTACCAGGGTCTAAAGTAGTGCACTACCAGGGTCCCTGGTCTAAAGTAGTGTACTACCAGGGTCTAAAGTAGTGTACTACCAGGGTCTAAAGTAGTGTACTACCAGGGTCCCTGGTCTAAAGTAGTGCACTACCAGGGTCCCTCGTCTAAAGTAGTGTACTACCAGGGTCTAAAGTAGTGCACTACCAGGGTCCCTGGTCTAAAGTAGTGTACTACCAGGGTCCCTGGTCTAAAGTAGTGCACTACCAGGGTCCCTGGTCTAAAGTATTGCACTACCAGGGTCCCTGGTCTAAAGTAGTGCACTACCAGGGTCCCTGGTCTAAAGTAGTGTACTACCAGGGTCCCTGGTCTAAAGTAGTGTACTACCAGGGTCTAAAGTAGTGCACTACCAGGGTCCCTGGTCTAAAGTAGTGTAGTACCAGGGTCCCTGGTCTAAAGTAGTGTACTACCAGGGTCCCTGGTCTAAAGTAGTGTACTACCAGGGTCCCTGGTCAAAAGTAGTGTACTACCAGGGTCCCTGGTCTAAAGTAGTGTACTACCAGGGTCTAAAGTAGTGTACTACCAGGGTCCCTGGTCTAAAGTAGTGTACTACCAGGGTCTAAAGTAGTGTACTACCAGGGTCTAAAGTAGTGTACTACCAGGGTCCCTGGTCTAAAGTAGTGTACTACCAGGGTCCCTGGTCTAAAGTAGTGTACTACCAGGGTCCCTGGTCTAAAGTAGTGTACTACCAGGGTCCCTGGTCTAAAGTAGTGTACTACCAGGGTCTAAAGTAATGCACTACCAGGGTCCCTGGTCTAAAGTAGTGTACTACCAGGGTCCCTGGTCTAAAGTAGTGCACAACCAGGTTCTAAAGTAGTGCACTACCAGGGTCCATGGTCTAAAGTAGTGCACTACCAGGGTCCCTGGTCTAAAGTAGTGCACTACCTGGGTCCATGGTCTAAAGTAGTGCACTACCAGGGTCCAGGGTCTAAAGTTGTGTACTACCAGGGTCCCTGGTCTAAAGTAGTGCACTACCAGGGTCCCTGGTCTAAAGTAGTGTACTACCAGGGTCCATGGTCTAAAGTAGTGTACTACCAGGGTCCCTGGTCTAAAGTAGTGTACTACCAGGGTCTAAAGTAGTGTACTACCAGGGTCTAAAGTAGTGTACTACCAGGGTCCATGGTCTAAAGTAGTGTTCTACCAGGGTCCCTGGTCTAAAGTAGTGAACTACCAGGCTCCATGGTCTAAAGTAGTGTACTACCATGGTCCCTGGTCTAAAGTAGTGCACTACCAGGGTCCCTGGTCTAAAGTAGTGTACTACCAGGGTCCCTGGTCTAAAGTAGTGCACTACCAGGGTCCCTGGTCTAAAGTAGTGTACTACCAGGGTCCCTGGTCTAAAGTAGTGTACTACCAGGGTCCCTGGTCTAAAGTAGTGAACTACCAGGGTCCATGGTCTAAAGTAGTGAACTACCAGGGTCCCTGGTCTAAAGTAGTGCACTACCAGGGTCCATGGTCTAAAGTAGTGAACTACCAGGGTCCATGGTCTAAAGTAGTGAACTACCAGGGTCCCTGGTCTAAAGTAGTGCACTACCAGGGTCCCTGGTCTAAAGTAGTGTACTACCAGGGTCCCTGGTCTAAAGTAGTGTACTACCAGGGTCCCTGGTCTAAAGTAGTGCACTACCAGGGTCCATGGTCTAAAGTAGTGTACTACCAGGGTCTAAAGTAGTGTACTACCAGGGTCCATGGTCTAAAGTAGTGTACTACCAGGGTCTAAAGTAGTGTACTACCAGGGTCCCTGGTCTAAAGTAGTGTACTACCAGGGTTCCTGGTCTAAAGTAGTGCACTACCAGGGTCCATGGTCTAAAGTAGTGTACTACCAGGGTCTAAAGTAGTGTACTACCAGGGTCCCTGGTCTAAAGTAGTGCACTACCAGGGTCCATGGTCTAAAGTAGTGTACTACCAGGGTCCCTGGTCTAAAGTAGTGCACTACCAGGGTCCCTGGTCTAAAGTAGTGCACTACCAGGGTCCCTGGTCTAAAGTAGTGTACTACCAGGGTCCATGGTCTAAAGTAGTGTACTACCAGGGTCCCTGGTCTAAAGTAGTGTACTACCAGGGTCCATGGTCTAAAGTAGTGTACTACCAGGGTCCATGGTCTAAAGTAGTGTACTACCAGGGTCCATGGTCTAAAGTAGTGTACTACCAGGGTCCCTGGTCTAAAGTAGTGCACTACCAGGGTCCCTGGTCTAAAGTAGTGTACTACCAGGGTCCCTGGTCTAAAGTAGTGTACTACCAGGGTCCATGGTCTAAAGTAGTGTACTACCAGGGTCCCTGGTCTAAAGTAGTGCAATACCAGGGTCTAAAGTAGTGCACTACCAGGGTCCCTGGTCTAAAGTAGTGCACTACCAGGGTCTAAAGTAGTGTACTACCAGGGACCCTGGTCTAAAGTAGTGTACTACTAGGGTCTAAAGTAGTGTACTACCAGGGTCCCTGGTCTAAAGTAGTGTACTACCAGGGTCCAGGGTCTAAAGTAGTGCACTACCAGGGTCCCTGGTCTAAAGTAGTGTACTACCAGGGTCTAAAGTAGTGTACTACCAGGGTCCATGGTCTAAAGTAGTGCACTACCAGGGTCTAAAGTAGTGTACTACCAGGGTCTAAAGTAGTGTACTACCAGGGTCCCTGGTCTAAAGTAGTGTACTACCAGGGTCCCTGGTCTAAAGTAGTGTACTACCAGGGTCTAAAGTAGTGCACTACCAGGGTCCCTGGTCTAAAGTAGTGTACTACCAGGGTCTAAAGTAGTGTACTACCAGGGTCTAAAGTAGTGTACTACCAGGGTCCCTGGTCTAAAGTAGTGCACTACCAGGGTCCCTGGTCTAAAGTAGTGTACTACCAGGGTCTAAAATAGTGCACTACCAGGGTCCCTGGTCTAAAGTAGTGTACTACCAGGGTCTAAAGTAGTGTACTACCAGGGTCTAAAGTAGTGTACTACCAGGGTCCCTGGTCTAAAGTAGTGCACTACCAGGGTCCCTGGTCTAAAGTAGTGTACTACCAGGGTCTAAAGTAGTGCACTACCAGGGTCCCTGGTCTAAAGTAGTGTAATACCAGGGTCTAAAGTAGTGCACTACCAGGGTCCCTGGTCTAAAGTAGTGTACTACCAGGGTCCCTGGTCTAAAGTAGTGTACTACCAGGGTCTAAAGTAGTGAACTACCAGGATCCCTGGTCTAAAGTAGTGAACTACCAGGGTCCCTGGTCTAAAGTAGTGAACTACCAGGGTCCCTGGTCTAAAGTAGTGTACTACCAGGGTCTAAAGTAGTGAACTACCAGGGTCCCTGGTCTAAAGTAGTGTACTACCAGGGTCTAAAGTAGTGCACTACCAGGGTCCCTGGTCTAAAGTAGTGTACTACCAGGGTCCCTGGTCTAAAGTAGTGTACAACCAGGGTCCCTGGTCTAAAGTAGTGAACTACCAGGGTCCCTGGTCTAAAGTAGTGTACTACCAGGGTCCCTGGTCTAAAGTAGTGTACTACCAGGGTCCCTGGTCTAAAGTAGTGTACTACCAGGGTCCATGGTCTAAAGTAGTGCACTACCAGGGTCTAAAGTAGTGTACTACCAGGGTCCCTGGTCTAAAGTAGTGTACTACCAGGGTCCCTGGTCTAAAGTAGTGTACTACCAGGGTCCCTGGTCTAAAGTAGTGTACTACCATGGTCCCTGGTCTAAAGTAGTGCACTACCAGGGTCTAAAGTAGTGTACTACCAGGGTCTAAAGTAGTGTACTACCAGGGTCCCTGGTCTAAAGTAGTGCACTACCAGGGTCTAAATTAGTGCACTACCAGGGTCTAAAGTAGTGTACTACCAGGGTCCATGGTCTAAAGTAGTGCACTACCAGGGTCTAAAGTAGTGTACTACCAGGGTCTAAAGTAGTGTACTACCAGGGTCTAAAGTAGTGTACTACCAGGGTCTAATGTAGTGTACTACCAGGGTCTAAAGTAGTGTACTACCAGGGTCCCTGGTCTAAAGTAGTGCACTACCAGGGTCCCTGGTCTAAAGTAGTGAACTACCAGGGTCTCTGGTCTAAAGTAGTGTACTACCAGGGTCCCTGGTCTAAAGTAGTGTACTACCAGGGTCCCTGGTCTAAAGTATTGCACTACCAGGGTCCCTGGTCTAAAGTAGTGCACTACCAGGGTCCCTGGTCTAAAGTAGTGCACTACCAGGGTCCCTGGTCTAAAGTAGTGTACTACCAGGGTCTAAAGTAGTGTACTACCAGGGTCACTGGTCTAAAGTAGTGCACTACCAGGGTCCCTGGTCTAAAGTAGTGCACTACCAGGGTCCATGGTCTAAAGTAGTGAACTACCAGGGTCCCTGGCCTAAAGTAGTGCACTACCAGGGTCCCTGGTCTAAAGTAGTGTACTACCAGGGTCTAAAGTAGTGTACTACCAGGGTCCAGGGTCTAAAGTAGTGTACTACCAGGGTCCCTGGTCTAAAGTAGTGCACTACCAGGGTCCCTGGTCTAAAGTAGTGCACTACCAGGGTCCATGGTCTAAAGTAGTGAACTACCAGGGTCCCTGGTCTAAAGTAGTGCACTACCAGGGTCCCTGGTCTAAAGTAGTGTACTACCAGGGTCTAAAGTAGTGTACTACCAGGGTCCATGGTCTAAAGTAGTGCACTACCAGGGTCTAAAGTAGTGCACTACCAGGGTCCCTGGTCTAAAGTAGTGTACTACCAGGGTCTAAAGTAGTGTACTACCAGGGTCCCTGGTCTAAAGTAGTGCACTACCAGGGTCCCTGGTCTAAAGTAGTGTACTACCAGGGTCTAAAGAAGTGTACTACCAGGGTCCATGGTCTAAAGTAGTGTACTACCAGGGTCCCTGGTCTAAAGTAGTGTACTACCAGGGTCTAAAGTAGTGAACTACCAGGGTCCCTGGTCTAAAGTAGTGTACTACCAGGGTCCCTGGTCTAAAGTAGTGCACTACCAGGGTCCCTGGTCTAAAGTAGTGAACTACCAGGGTCCCTGGTCTAAAGTAGTGTACTACCAGGGTCTAAAGTAGTGCACTACCAGGGTCTAAAGTAGTGTACTACCAGGGTCTAAAGTAGTGTACTACCAGGGTCTAAAGTAGTGAACTACCAGGGTCTAAAGTAGTGCACTAGCAGGGTCTAAAGTAGTGCACTAAAAGGGTCAGAGTAGTGCACTACCAGGGTCTAAAGCAGTGCACTACCAGGGTCTAAAGTAGTGAACTACCAGGGTCCCTGGTCTAAAGTAGTGTACTACCAGGGTCCATGGTCTAAAGTAGTGTACTACCAGGGTCCCTGGTCTAAAGTAGTGTACTACCAGGGTCTAAAGTTGTGCACTACCAGGGTCCATGGTCTAAAGTAGTGTACTACCAGGGTCTAAAGTAGTGTACTACCAGGGTCCCTGGTCTAAAGTAGTGCACTACAAGGGTCTAAAGTAGTGTACTACCAGGGTCTAAAGTATTGCACTACCAGGGTCCCTGGTCTAAAGTAGTGCACTACCAGGGTCTAAAGTAGTGCACTACCAGGGTCCCTGGTCTAAAGTAGTGTACTACCAGGGTCCCTGGTCTAAAGTAGTGTACTACCAGGGTCCCTGGTCTAAAGTAGTGCACTACCAGGGTCTAAAGTAGTGCACTACCAGGGTCCCTGGTCTAAAGTAGTGCACTACCAGGGTCCCTGGTCTAAAGTAGTGTACTACCAGGGTCTAAAGTAGTGCACTACCAAGGTCTAAAGTAGTGTACTACCAGGGTCTAAAGTAGTGCACTACTAGGTTCTAAGTAGTGTACTACCAGGGTCTAAAGTAGTGTACTACCAGGGTCTAAAGTAGTGTACCACCAGGGTCCCTGGTCTAAAGTAGTGCACTACCAGGGTCCCTGGTCTAAAGTAGTGTACTACCAGGGTCTAAAGTAGTGCACTACCAGGGTCCCTGGTCTAAAGTAGTGTACTACCAGGGTCCCTGGTCTAAAGTAGTGTACTACCAGGGTCCCTGGTCTAAAGTAGTGTACTACCAGGGTCCATGGTCTAAAGTAGTGTACTACCAGGGTCTAAAGTAGTGCACTACCAGGGTCTAAAGTAGTGTACTACCAGGGTCCCTGGTCTAAAGTAGTGTACTACCAGGGTCCCTGGTCTAAAGTTGTGTACTACCAGGGTCCCTGGTCTAAAGTAGTGTACTACCAGGGTCCCTGGTCTAAAGTAGTGCACTACCAGGGTCTAAAGTAGTGTACTACCAGGGTCCCTGGTCTAAAGTAGTGTACTACCAGGGTCCCTGGTCTAAAGTAGTGTACTACCAGGGTCCCTGGTCTGAAGTAGTGCACTACTAGGGTCTAAAGTAGTGTACTACCAGGGTCCCTGGTCTAAAGTAGTGAACTACCATGGTCCCTGGTCTAAAGTAGTGCACTACCAGGGTTCCTGGTCTAAAGTAGTGTACTACCAGGGTCCCTGGTCTAAAGTAGTGTACTACCAGGGTCCCTGGTCTAAAGTGGTGTACTACCATGGTCCCTGGTCTAAAGTAGTGCACTACCAGGGTCTAAAGTAGTGTACTACCAGGGTCTAAAGTAGTGTACTACCAGGGTCTAAAGTAGTGAACTACCAGGGTCTAAAGTAGTGCACTACCAGGGTCTAAAGTAGTGCACTACCAGGGTCTAAAGTAGTGCACTACCAGGGTCTAAAGCAGTGCACTACCAGGGTCTAAAGTAGTGAACTACCAGGGTCCCTGGTCTAAAGTAGTGTACTACCAGGGTCCCTGGTCTAAAGTAGTGTACTACCAGGGTCTAAAGTTGTGCACTACCAGGGTCCATGGTCTAAAGTAGTGTACTACCAGGGTCTAAAGTAGTGTACTACCAGGGTCCCTGGTCTAAAGTAGTGCACTACCAGGGTATAAAGTAGTGTACTACCAGGGTCTAAAGTATTGCACTACCAGGGTCCCTGGTCTAAAGTAGTGCACTACCAGGGTCTAAAGTAGTGCACTTCCATGGTCTAAAGTAGTGCACTACCAGGGTCCCTGGTCTAAAGTAGTGTACTACCAGGGTCTAAAGTAGTGTACTACCAGGGTCTAAAGTAGTGTACTACCAGGGTCCCTGGTCTAAAGTAGTGTACTACCAGGGTCCCTGGTCTAAAGTAGTGTACTACCAGGGTCCCTGGTCTAAAGTAGTGCACTACCAGGGTCTAAAGTAGTGTACTACCAGGGTCTAAAGTAGTGCACTACTAGGTTCTAAGTAGTGTACTACCAGGGTCTAAAGTAGTGTACTACCAGGGTCTAAAGTAGTGTACTACCAGGGTCCCTGGTCTAAAGTAGTGCACTACCAGGGTCCCTGGTCTAAAGTAGTGTATTACCAGGGTCTAAAGTAGTGTACTACCAGGGTCTAAAGTAGTGTACTACCAGGGTCCCTGGTCTAAAGTAGTGTACTACCAGGGTCCCTGGTCTAAAGTAGTGTACTACCAGGGTCCCTGGTCTAAAGTAGTGTACTACCAGGGTCCATGGTCTAAAGTAGTGTACTACCAGGGTCTAAAGTAGTGCACTACCAGGGTCTAAAGTAGTGTACTACCAGGGTCCCTGGTCTAAAGTAGTGTACTACCAGGGTCCCTGGTCTAAAGTAGTGTACTACCAGGGTCCCTGGTCTAAAGTAGTGCACTACCAGGGTCTAAAGTAGTGAACTACCAGGGTCCCTGGTCTAAAGTAGTGTACTACCAGGGTCCCTGGTCTAAAGTAGTGTACTACCAGGGTCCCTGGTCTGAAGTAGTGCACTACTAGGGTCTAAAGTAGTGTACTACCAGGGTCCATGGTCTGAAGTAGTGCACTACTAGGGTCTAAAGTAGTGCACTACCAGGGTCCCTGGTCTAAAGTAGTGTACTACCAGGGTCCCTGGTCTAAAGTAGTGAACTACCAGGGTCCCTGGTCTAAAGTAGTGCACTACCAGGGTCCCTGGTCTAAAGTAGTGTACTACCAGGGTCCCTGGTCTAAAGTAGTGTACTACCAGGGTCTAAAGTAGTGTACTACCAGGGTCCATGGTCTAAAGTAGTGTACTACCAGGGTCCCTGGTCTAAAGTAGTGCACTACCAGGGTCGCTGGTCTAAAGTAGTGTACTACCAGGGTCCCTGGTCTATAGTAGTGCACTACCAGGGTCCCTTGTCTAAAGTAGTGCACTACCAGGGTCCCTGGTCTAAAGTAGTGTACTACCAGGGTCCATGGTCTAAAGTAGTGTACTACCAGGGTCTAAAGTAGTGTACTACCAGGGTCCCTGGTCTAAAGTAGTGCACTACCAGGGTCCCTGGTCTAAAGTAGTGTACTACCAGGGTCTAAAGTAGTGTACTACCAGGGTCCCTGGTCTAAAGTAGTGCACTACCAGGGTCTAAAGTAGTGTACTACCAGGGTCTAAAGTATTGCACTACCAGGGTCCCTGGTCTAAAGTAGTGTACTACCAGGGTCCCTGGTCTAAAGTAGTGTACTACCAGGGTCCCTGGTCTAAAGTAGTGTAATACCAGGGTCTAAAGTAGTGCACTACCAGGGTCCCTGGTCTAAAGTAGTGTACTACCAGGGTCCCTGGTCTAAAGTAGTGTACTACCAGGGTCTAAAGTAGTGAACTACCAGGGTCCCTGGTCTAAAGTAGTGAACTACCAGGGTCCCTGGTCTAAAGTAGTGAACTACCAGGGTCCCTGGTCTAAAGTAGTGTACTACCAGGGTCTAAAGTAGTGAACTACTAGGGTCCCTGGTCTAAAGTAGTGTACTACCAGGGTCTAAAGTAGTGCACTACCAGGGTCCCTGGTCTAAAGTAGTGTACTACCAGGGTCCCTGGTCTAAAGTAGTGTACAACCAGGGTCCCTGGTCTAAAGTAGTGAACTACCAGGGTCCCTGGTCTAAAGTAGTGTACTACCAGGGTCCCTGGTCTAAAGTAGTGTACTACCAGGGTCCCTGGTCTAAAGTAGTGTACTACCAGGGTCCATGGTCTAAAGTAGTGCACTACCAGGGTCTAAAGTAGTGTACTACCAGGGTCCCTGGTCTAAAGTAGTGTACTACCAGGGTCCCTGGTCTAAAGTAGTGTACTACCAGGGTCCCTGGTCTAAAGTAGTGTACTACCATGGTCCCTGGTCTAAAGTAGTGCACTACCAGGGTCTAAAGTAGTGTACTACCAGGGTCTAAAGTAGTGTACTACCAGGGTCCCTGGTCTAAAGTAGTGCACTACCAGGGTCTAAATTAGTGCACTACCAGGGTCTAAAGTAGTGTACTACCAGGGTCCATGGTGTAAAGTAGTGCACTACCAGGGTCTAAAGTAGTGTACTACCAGGGTCTAAAGTAGTGTACTACCAGGGTCTAAAGTAGTGTACTACCAGGGTCTAAAGTAGTGTACTACCAGGGTCTAAAGTAGTGTACTACCAGGGTCCCTGGTCTAAAGTAGTGCACTACCAGGGTCCCTGGTCTAAAGTAGTGAACTACCAGGGTCTCTGGTCTAAAGTAGTGTACTACCAGGGTCCCTGGTCTAAAGTAGTGTACTACCAGGGTCCCTGGTCTAAAGAATTGCACTACCAGGGTCCCTGGTCTAAAGTAGTGCACTACCAGGGTCCCTGGTCTAAAGTAGTGCACTAGCCGGGTCCCTGGTCTACAGTAGTGTACTACCAGGGTCTAAAGTAGTGTACTACCAGGGTCCCTGGTCTAAAGTAGTGCACTACCAGGGTCCCTGGTCTAAAGTAGTGTACTACCAGGGTCTAAAGAAGTGTACTACCAGGGTCCATGGTCTAAAGTAGTGTACTACCAGGGTCCCTGGTCTAAAGTAGTGTACTACCAGGGTCTAAAGTAGTGAACTACCAGGGTCCCTGGTCTAAAGTAGTTTACTACCAGGGTCCCTGGTCTAAAGTAGTGCACTACCAGGGTCCCTGGTCTAAAGTAGTGAACTACCAGGGTCCCTGGTCTAAAGTAGTGTACTACCAGGGTCTAAAGTAGTGCACTACCAGGGTCTAAAGTAGTGTACTACCAGGGTCTAAAGTAGTGCACTACCAGGGTCTAAAGTAGTGTACTACCAGGGTCTAAAGTAGTGAACTACCAGGGTCTAAAGTAGTGCACTACCAGGGTCTAAAGTAGTGCACTACCAGGGTCTAAAGTAGTGCACTACCAGGGTCTAAAGCAGTGCACTACCAGGGTCTAAAGTAGTGAACTACCAGGGTCCCTGGTCTAAAGTAGTGTACTACCAGGGTCCATGGTCTAAAGTAGTGTACTACCAGGGTCTAAAGTTGTGCACTACCAGGGTCCATGGTCTAAAGTAGTGTACTACCAGGGTCTAAAGTAGTGTACTACCAGGGTCCCTGGTCTAAAGTAGTGCACTACAAGGGTCTAAAGTAGTGTACTACCAGGGTCTAAAGTATTGCACTACCAGGGTCCCTGGTCTAAAGTAGTGCACTACCAGGGTCTAAAGTAGTGCACTACCATGGTCTAAAGTAGTGCACTACCAGGGTCCCTGGTCTAAAGTAGTGTACTACCAGGGTCCCTGGTCTAAAGTAGTGTACTACCAGGGTCCCTGGTCTAAAGTAGTGCACTACCAGGGTCTAAAGTAGTGCACTACCAGGGTCCCTGGTCTAAAGTAGTGCACTACCAGGGTCTAAAGTAGTGTACTACCAGGGTCCCTGGTCTAAAGTAGTGCACTACCAAGGTCTAAAGTAGTGTACTACCAGGGTCTAAAGTAGTGCACTCCTAGGTTCTAAGTAGTGTACTACCAGGGTCTAAAGTAGTGTACTACCAGGGTCTAAAGTAGTATACCACCAGGGTCCCTGGTCTAAAGTAACGCACTAACAGGGTCCCTGGTCTAAAGTAGTGTACTACCAGGGTCTAAAGTAGTGCACTACCAGGGTCCCTGGTCTAAAGTAGTGTACTACCAGGGTCCCTGGTCTAAAGTAGTGTACTACCAGGGTCCCTGGTCTAAAGTAGTGTACTACCAGGGTCCATGGTCTAAAGTAGTGTACTACCAGGGTCTAAAGTAGTGCACTACCAGGGTCCCTGGTCTAAAGTAGTGTACTACCAGGGTCCCTGGTCTAAAGTAGTGTACTACCAGGGTCCCTGGTCTAAAGTAGTGTACTACCAGGGTCCCTGGTCTAAAGTAGTGTACTACCAGGGTCCCTGGTCTAAAGTAGTGCACTACCAGGGTCTAAAGTAGTGAACTACCAGGGTCCCTGGTCTAAAGTAGTGTACTACCAGGGTCCCTGGTCTAAAGTAGTGTACTACCAGGGTCCCTGGTCTGAAGTAGTGCACTACTAGGGTCTAAAGTAGTGTACTACCAAGGTCTAAAGTAGTGTACTACCAGGGTCCCTGGTCTAAAGTAGTGTACTACCAGGGTCCCTGGTCTAAAGTAGTGTACTACCAGGGTCTAAAGTAGTGCACTACCAGGGTCCCTGGTCTAAAGTAGTGTACTACCAGGGTCTAAAGTAGTGTACTACCAGGGTCTAAAGTAGTGTACTACCAGGGTCCCTGGTCTAAAGTAGTGCACTACCAGGGTCCCTGGTCTAAAGTAGTGTACTACCAGGGTCTAAAGTAGTGCACTACCAGGGTCTCTGGTCTAAAGTAGTGTACTACCAGGGTCCCTGGTCTAAAGTAGTGTACTACCAGGGTCTAAAGTAGTGAACTACCAGGGTCTCTGGTCTAAAGTAGTGTACTACCAGGGTCCCTGGTCTAAAGTAGTGTACTACCAGGGTCCCTGGTCTAAAGAATTGCACTACCAGGGTCCCTGGTCTAAAGTAGTGCACTACCAGGGTCCCTGGTCTAAAGTAGTGCACTAGCCGGGTCCCTGGTCTACAGTAGTGTACTACCAGGGTCTAAAGTAGTGTACTACCAGGGTCCCTGGTCTAAAGTAGTGCACTACCAGGGTCCCTGGTCTAAAGTAGTGTACTACCAGGGTCTAAAGAAGTGTACTACCAGGGTCCATGGTCTAAAGTAGTGTACTACCAGGGTCCCTGGTCTAAAGTAGTGTACTACCAGGGTCTAAAGTAGTGAACTACCAGGGTCCCTGGTCTAAAGTAGTTTACTACCAGGGTCCCTGGTCTAAAGTAGTGCACTACCAGGGTCCCTGGTCTAAAGTAGTGAACTACCAGGGTCCCTGGTCTAAAGTAGTGTACTACCAGGGTCTAAAGTAGTGCACTACCAGGGTCTAAAGTAGTGTACTACCAGGGTCTAAAGTAGTGCACTACCAGGGTCTAAAGTAGTGTACTACCAGGGTCTAAAGTAGTGAACTACCAGGGTCTAAAGTAGTGCACTACCAGGGTCTAAAGTAGTGCACTACCAGGGTCTAAAGCAGTGCACTACCAGGGTCTAAAGTAGTGAACTACCAGGGTCCCTGGTCTAAAGTAGTGTACTACCAGGGTCCATGGTCTAAAGTAGTGTACTACCAGGGTCTAAAGTTGTGCACTACCAGGGTCCATGGTCTAAAGTAGTGTACTACCAGGGTCTAAAGTAGTGTACTACCAGGGTCCCTGGTCTAAAGTAGTGCACTACAAGGGTCTAAAGTAGTGTACTACCAGGGTCTAAAGTATTGCACTACCAGGGTCCCTGGTCTAAAGTAGTGCACTACCAGGGTCTAAAGTAGTGCACTACCATGGTCTAAAGTAGTGCACTACCAGGGTCCCTGGTCTAAAGTAGTGTACTACCAGGGTCCCTGGTCTAAAGTAGTGTACTACCAGGGTCCCTGGTCTAAAGTAGTGCACTACCAGGGTCTAAAGTAGTGCACTACCAGGGTCCCTGGTCTAAAGTAGTGCACTACCAGGGTCTAAAGTAGTGTACTACCAGGGTCCCTGGTCTAAAGTAGTGCACTACCAAGGTCTAAAGTAGTGTACTACCAGGGTCTAAAGTAGTGCACTCCTAGGTTCTAAGTAGTGTACTACCAGGGTCTAAAGTAGTGTACTACCAGGGTCTAAAGTAGTATACCACCAGGGTCCCTGGTCTAAAGTAACGCACTAACAGGGTCCCTGGTCTAAAGTAGTGTACTACCAGGGTCTAAAGTAGTGCACTACCAGGGTCCCTGGTCTAAAGTAGTGTACTACCAGGGTCCCTGGTCTAAAGTAGTGTACTACCAGGGTCCCTGGTCTAAAGTAGTGTACTACCAGGGTCCATGGTCTAAAGTAGTGTACTACCAGGGTCTAAAGTAGTGCACTACCAGGGTCCCTGGTCTAAAGTAGTGTACTACCAGGGTCCCTGGTCTAAAGTAGTGTACTACCAGGGTCCCTGGTCTAAAGTAGTGTACTACCAGGGTCCCTGGTCTAAAGTAGTGTACTACCAGGGTCCCTGGTCTAAAGTAGTGCACTACCAGGGTCTAAAGTAGTGAACTACCAGGGTCCCTGGTCTAAAGTAGTGTACTACCAGGGTCCCTGGTCTAAAGTAGTGTACTACCAGGGTCCCTGGTCTGAAGTAGTGCACTACTAGGGTCTAAAGTAGTGTACTACCAAGGTCTAAAGTAGTGTACTACCAGGGTCCCTGGTCTAAAGTAGTGTACTACCAGGGTCCCTGGTCTAAAGTAGTGTACTACCAGGGTCTAAAGTAGTGCACTACCAGGGTCCCTGGTCTAAAGTAGTGTACTACCAGGGTCTAAAGTAGTGTACTACCAGGGTCTAAAGTAGTGTACTACCAGGGTCCCTGGTCTAAAGTAGTGCACTACCAGGGTCCCTGGTCTAAAGTAGTGTACTACCAGGGTCTAAAGTAGTGCACTACCAGGGTCCCTGGTCTAAAGTAGTGTACTACCAGGGTCCCTGGTCTAAAGTAGTGCACTACCAGGGTCCCTGGTCTAAAGTAGTGCACTACCAGGGTCCCTGGTCTAAAGTAGTGCACTACCAGGGTCCCTGGTCTAAAGTAGTGTACTACCAGGGTCCCTGGTCTAAAGTAGTGTACTACCAGGGTCTAAAGTAGTGCACTACCAGGGTCCCTGGTCTAAAGTAGTGTACTACCAGGGTCCCTGGTCTAAAGTAGTGTACTACCAGGGTCCCTGGTCTAAAGTAGTGTACTACCAGGGTCCCTGGTCAAAAGTAGTGTACTACCAGGGTCCCTGGTCTAAAGTAGTGTACTACCAGGGTCTAAAGTAGTGTACTACCAGGGTCCCTGGTCTAAAGTAGTGTACTACCAGGGTCTAAAGTAGTGTACTACCAGGGTCTAAAGTAGTGTACTACCAGGGTCCCTGGTCTAAAGTAGTGTACTACCAGGGTCCCTGGTCAAAAGTAGTGTACTCCCAGGGTCCCTAGTCTAAAGTAGTGTACTACCAGGGTCCCTGGTCTAAAGTAGTGTACTACCAGGGTCCCTGGTCTAAAGTAGTGTACTACCAGGGTCTAAAGTAATGCACTACCAGGGTCCCTGGTCTAAAGTAGTGTACTACCAGGGTCCCTGGTCTAAAGTAGTGCACTACCAGGGTCTAAAGTAGTGCACTACCAGGGTCCATGGTCTAAAGTAGTGCACTGCCAGGGTCCCTGGTCTAAAGTAGTGCACTACCAGGGTCCATGGTCTAAAGTAGTGCAGTACCAGGGTCCAGGGTCTAAAGTAGTGTACTACCAGGGTCCCTGGTCTAAAGTAGTGCACTACCAGGGTCCCTGGTCTAAAGTAGTGTACTACCAGGGTCCCTGGTCTAAAGTAGTGCACTACCAGGGTCCATGGTCTAAAGTAGTGCAGTACCAGGGTCCAGGGTCTAAAGTAGTGTACTACCAGGGTCCCTGGTCTAAAGTAGTGCACTACCAGGGTCCATGGTCTAAAGTAGTGCAGTACCAGGGTCCAGGGTCTAAAGTAGTGTACTACCAGGGTCCCTGGTCTAAAGTAGTGCACTACCAGGGTCCCTGGTCTAAAGTAGTGTACTACCAGGGTCCATGGTCTGAAGTAGTGTACTACCAGGGTCCCTGGTCTAAAGTAGTGTACTACCAGGGTCTAAAGTAGTGTACTACCAGGGTCTAAAGTAGTGTACTACCAGGGTCCATGGTCTAAAGTAGTGTACTACCAGGGTCCCTGGTCTAAAGTAGTGAACTACCAGGCTCCATGGTCTAAGTAGTGTACTACCATGGTCCCTGGTCTAAAGTAGTGCACTACCAGGGTCCCTGGTCTAAAGTAGTGTACTACCAGGGTCCCTGGTCTAAAGTAGTGCACTACCAGGGTCCCTGGTCTAAAGAAGTGTACTACCAGGGTCCCTGGTCTAAAGTAGTGTACTACCAGGGTCCATGGTCTAAAGTAGTGTACTACCAGGGTCCCTGGTCTAAAGTAGTGAACTACCAGGGTCCATGGTCTAAAGTAGTGAACTACCAGGGTCCCTGGTCTAAAGTAGTGCACTACCAGGGTCCATGGTCTAAAGTAGTGAACTACCAGGATCCCTGGTCTAAAGTAGTGCACTACCAGGGTCCCTGGTCTAAAGTAGTGTACTACCAGGGTCCCTGGTCTAAAGTAGTGTACTACCAGGGTCCCTGGTCTAAAGTAGTGCACTACCAGGGTCCATGGTCTAAAGTAGTGTACTACCAGGGTCTAAAGTAGTGTACTACCAGGGTCCATGGTCTAAAGTAGTGTACTACCAGGGTCTAAAGTAGTGTACTACCAGGGTCCCTGGTCTAAAGTAGTGTACTACCAGGGTCCCTGGTCTAAAGTAGTGCACTACCAGGGTCCATGTTCTAAAGTAGTGTACTACCAGGGTCTAAAGTAGTGTACTACCAGGGTCCCTGGTCTAAAGTAGTGCACTACCAGGGTCCATGGTCTAAAGTAGTGTACTACCAGGGTCCCTGGTCTAAAGTAGTGTACTACCAGGGTCTAAAGTAGTGTACTACCAGGGTCCCTGGTCTAAAGTAGTGTACTACCAGGGTCCCTGGTCAAAAGTAGTGTACTACCAGGGTCCCTGGTCTAAAGTAGTGTACTACCAGGGTCCCTGGTCTAAAGTAGTGTACTACCAGGGTCCCTGGTCAAAAGTAGTGTACTACCAGGGTCCCTGGTCTAAAGTAGTGTACTACCAGGGTCTAAAGTAGTGTACTACCAGGGTCCCTGGTCTAAAGTAGTGTACTACCAGGGTCTAAAGTAGTGTACTACCAGGGTCCCTGGTCTAAAGTAGTGTACTACCAGGGTCCCTGGTCAAAAGTAGTGTACTACCAGGGTCCCTGGTCTAAAGTAGTGTACTACCAGGGTCCCTGGTCTAAAGTAGTGTACTACCAGGGTCCCTGGTCTAAAGTAGTGTACTACCAGGGTCTAAAGTAGTGCACTACCAGGGTCCCTGGTCTAAAGTAGTGTACTACCAGGGTCCCTGGTCTAAAGTAGTGCACTACCAGGGTCCCTGGTCTAAAGTAGTGTACTACCAGGGTCCCTGGTCTAAAGTAGTGTACTACCAGGGTCCCTGGTCTAAAGTAGTGCACTACCAGGGTCCCTGGTCTAAAGTAGTGCACTACCAGGGTCCCTGGTCTAAAGTAGTGCACTACCAGGGTCCCTGGTCTAAAGTAGTGTACTACCAGGGTCCCTGGTCTAAAGTAGTGTACTACCAGGGTCTAAAGTAGTGCACTACCAGGGTCCCTGGTCTAAAGTAGTGTAGTACCAGGGTCCCTGGTCTAAAGTAGTGTACTACCAGGGTCCCTGGTCTAAAGTAGTGTACTACCAGGGTCCCTGGTCAAAAGTAGTGTACTACCAGGGTCCCTGGTCTAAAGTAGTGTACTACCAGGGTCTAAAGTAGTGTACTACCAGGGTCCCTGGTCTAAAGTAGTGTACTACCAGGGTCTAAAGTAGTGTACTACCAGGGTCTAAAGTAGTGTACTACCAGGGTCCCTGGTCTAAAGTAGTGTACTACCAGGGTCCCTGGTCAAAAGCAGTGTACTACCAGGGTCCCTGGTCTAAAGTAGTGTACTACCAGGGTCCCTGGTCTAAAGTAGTGTACTACCAGGGTCCCTGGTCTAAAGTAGTGTACTACCAGGGTCTAAAGTAATGCACTACCAGGGTCCCTGGTCTTAAGTAGTGTACTACCAGGGTCCCTGGTCTAAAGTAGTGCACTACCAGGGTCTAAAGTAGTGCACTACCAGGGTCCATGGTCTAAAGTAGTGCACTACCAGGGTCCCTGGTCTAAAGTAGTGCACCACCAGGGTCCAGGGTCTAAAGTAGTGTACTACCAGGGTCCCTGGTCTAAAGTAGTGCACTACCAGGGTCCCTGGTCTAAAGTAGTGTACTACCAGGGTCCATGGTCTAAAGTAGTGTACTACCAGGGTCCCTGGTCTAGAGTAGTCTACTACCAGGGTCTAAAGTAGTGTACTACCAGGGTCTAAAGTAGTGTACTACCAGGGTCCATGGTCTAAAGTAGTGTTCTACCAGGGTCCCTGGTCTAAAGTAGTGAACTACCAGGCTCCATGGTCTAAAGTAGTGTACTACCATGGTCCCTGGTCTAAAGTAGTGCACTACCAGGGTCCCTGGTCTAAAGTAGTGTACTACCAGGGTCCCTGGTCTAAAGTAGTGCACTACCAGGGTCCCTGGTCTAAAGTAGTGTACTACCAGGGTCCCTGGTCTAAAGTAGTGTACTACCAGGGTCCCTGGTCTAAAGTAGTGTACTACCAGGGTCCCTGGTCTAAAGTAGTGAACTACCAGGGTCCCTGGTCTAAAGTAGTGTACTACCAGGGTCTAAAGTAGTGTACTACCAGGGTCTAAAGTAGTGTACTACCAGGGTCCATGGTCTAAAGTAGTGTTCTACTAGGGTCCCTGGTCTAAAGTAGTGAACTACCAGGGTCCCTGGTCTAAAGTAGTGTACTACCAGGGTCTAAAGTAGTGTACTACCAGGGTCCATGGTCTAAATTAGTGTTCTACTAGGGTCCCTGGTCTAAAGTAGTGAACTACCAGGCTCCATGTTCTAAAGTAGTGTACTACCATGGTCCCAGGTCTAAAGTAGTGCACTACCAGGGTCCCTGGTCTAAAGTAGTGTACTACCAGGGTCCCTGGTCTAAAGTAGTGCACTACCAGGGTCCCTGGTCTAAAGTAGTGTACTACCAGGGTCCCTGGTCTAAAGTAGTGTACTACCAGGGTCCCTGGTCTAAAGTAGTGTACTACCAGGGTCCCTGGTCTAAAGTAGTGAACTACCAGGGTCCATGGTCTAAAGTAGTGAACTACCAGGGTCCCTGGTCTAAAGTAGTGCACTACCAGGGTCCATGGTCTAAAGTAGTGAACTACCAGGATCCCTGGTCTAAAGTAGTGCACTACCAGGGTCCCTGGTCTAAAGTAGTGTACTACCAGGGTCCCTGGTCTAAAGTAGTGTACTACCAGGGTCCCTGGTCTAAAGTAGTGCACTACCAGGGTCCATGGTCTAAAGTAGTGTACTACCAGGGTCTAAAGTAGTGTACTACCAGGGTCCATGGTCTAAAGTAGTGTACTACCAGGGTCTAAAGTAGTGTACTACCAGGGTCCCTGGTCTAAAGTAGTGTACTACCAGGGTCCCTGGTCTAAAGTAGTGCACTACCAGGGTCCATGTTCTAAAGTAGTGTACTACCAGGGTCTAAAGTAGTGTACTACCAGGGTCCCTGGTCTAAAGTAGTGCACTACCAGGGTCCATGGTCTAAAGTAGTGTACTACCAGGGTCCCTGGTCTAAAGTAGTGTACTACCAGGGTCTAAAGTAGTGTACTACCAGGGTCCCTGGTCTAAAGTAGTGTACTACCAGGGTCCCTGGTCTAAAGTAGTGTACTACCAGGGTCCCTGGTCTAAAGTAGTGTACTACCAGGGTCCCTGGTCTAAAGTAGTGTACTACCAGGGTCCCTGGTCAAAAGTAGTGTACTACCAGGGTCCCTGGTCTAAAGTAGTGTACTACCAGGGTCTAAAGTAGTGTACTACCAGGGTCCCTGGTCTAAAGTAGTGTACTACCAGGGTCTAAAGTAGTGTACTACCAGGGTCCCTGGTCTAAAGTAGTGTACTACCAGGGTCCCTGGTCAAAAGTAGTGTACTACCAGGGTCCCTGGTCTAAACTAGTGTACTACCAGGGTCCCTGGTCTAAAGTAGTGTACTACCAGGGTCCCTGGTCTAAAGTAGTGTACTACCAGGGTCTAAAGTAGTGCACTACCAGGGTCCCTGGTCTAAAGTAGTGTACTACCAGGGTCCCTGGTCTAAAGTAGTGTACTACCAGGGTCCCTGGTCAAAAGTAGTGTACTACCAGGGTCCCTGGTCTAAAGTAGTGTACTACCAGGGTCCCTGGTCTAAAGTAGTGTACTACCAGGGTCCCTGGTCTAAAGTAGTGTACTACCAGGGTCTAAAGTAGTGCACTACCAGGGTCCCTGGTCTAAAGTAGTGTACTACCAGGGTCCCTGGTCTAAAGTAGTGCACTACCAGGGTCCCTGGTCTAAAGTAGTGTACTACCAGGGTCCCTGGTCTAAAGTAGTGTACTACCAGGGTCCCTGGTCTAAAGTAGTGCACTACCAGGGTCCCTGGTCTAAAGTAGTGCACTACCAGGGTCCCTGGTCTAAAGTAGTGCACTACCAGGGTCCCTGGTCTAAAGTAGTGTACTACCAGGGTCCCTGGTCTAAAGTAGTGTACTACCAGGGTCTAAAGTAGTGCACTACCAGGGTCCCTGGTCTAAAGTAGTGTAGTACCAGGGTCCCTGGTCTAAAGTAGTGTACTACCAGGGTCCCTGGTCTAAAGTAGTGTACTACCAGGGTCCCTGGTCAAAAGTAGTGTACTACCAGGGTCCCTGGTCTAAAGTAGTGTACTACCAGGGTCTAAAGTAGTGTACTACCAGGGTCCCTGGTCTAAAGTAGTGTACTACCAGGGTCTAAAGTAGTGTACTACCAGGGTCTAAAGTAGTGTACTACCAGGGTCCCTGGTCTAAAGTAGTGTACTACCAGGGTCCCTGGTCAAAAGCAGTGTACTACCAGGGTCCCTGGTCTAAAGTAGTGTACTACCAGGGTCCCTGGTCTAAAGTAGTGTACTACCAGGGTCCCTGGTCTAAAGTAGTGTACTACCAGGGTCTAAAGTAATGCACTACCAGGGTCCCTGGTCTTAAGTAGTGTACTACCAGGGTCCCTGGTCTAAAGTAGTGCACTACCAGGGTCTAAAGTAGTGCACTACCAGGGTCCATGGTCTAAAGTAGTGCACTACCAGGGTCCCTGGTCTAAAGTAGTGCACTACCAGGGTCTAAAGTAGTGCACTACCAGGGTCCATGGTCTAAAGTAGTGCACTACCAGGGTCCCTGGTCTAAAGTAGTGCACTACCAGGGTCCATGGTCTAAAGTAGTGCACCACCAGGGTCCAGGGTCTAAAGTAGTGTACTACCAGGGTCCCTGGTCTAAAGTAGTGCACTACCAGGGTCCCTGGTCTAAAGTAGTGTACTACCAGGGTCCATGGTCTAAAGTAGTGTACTACCAGGGTCCCTGGTCTAGAGTAGTATACTACCAGGGTCTAAAGTAGTGTACTACCAGGGTCTAAAGTAGTGTACTACCAGGGTCCATGGTCTAAAGTAGTGTTCTACCAGGGTCCCTGGTCTAAAGTAGTGAACTACCAGGCTCCATGGTCTAAAGTAGTGTACTACCATGGTCCCTGGTCTAAAGTAGTGCACTACCAGGGTCCCTGGTCTAAAGTAGTGTACTACCAGGGTCCCTGGTCTAAAGTAGTGCACTACCAGGGTCCCTGGTCTAAAGTAGTGTACTACCAGGGTCCCTGGTCTAAAGTAGTGTACTACCAGGGTCCCTGGTCTAAAGTAGTGTACTACCAGGGTCCCTGGTCTAAAGTAGTGAACTACCAGGGTCCCTGGTCTAAAGTAGTGTACTACCAGGGTCTAAAGTAGTGTACTACCAGGGTCTAAAGTAGTGTACTACCAGGGTCCATGGTCTAAAGTAGTGTTCTACTAGGGTCCCTGGTCTAAAGTAGTGAACTACCAGGGTCCCTGGTCTAAAGTAGTGTACTACCAGGGTCTAAAGTAGTGTACTACCAGGGTCCATGGTCTAAATTAGTGTTCTACTAGGGTCCCTGGTCTAAAGTAGTGAACTACCAGGCTCCATGTTCTAAAGTAGTGTACTACCATGGTCCCAGGTCTAAAGTAGTGCACTACCAGGGTCCCTGGTCTAAAGTAGTGTACTACCAGGGTCCCTGGTCTAAAGTAGTGCACTACCAGGGTCCCTGGTCTAAAGTAGTGTACTACCAGGGTCCCTGGTCTAAAGTAGTGTACTACCAGGGTCCCTGGTCTAAAGTAGTGTACTACCAGGGTCCCTGGTCTAAAGTAGTGAACTACCAGGGTCCATGGTCTAAAGTAGTGAACTACCAGGGTCACTGGTCTAAAGTAGTGCACTACCAGGGTCCATGGTCTAAAGTAGTGAACTACCAGGGTCCCTGGTCTAAAGTAGTGCACTACCAGGGTCCCTGGTCTAAAGTAGTGTACTACCAGGGTCCCTGGTCTAAAGTAGTGTACTACCAGGGTCCCTGGTCTAAAGTAGTGCACTACCAGGGTCCATGGTCTAAAGTAGTGTACTACCAGGGTCTAAAATAGTGTACTACCAGGGTCCATGGTCTAAAGTAGTGTACTACCAGGGTCTAAAGTAGTGTACTACCAGGGTCCCTGGTCTAAAGTAGTGTACTACCAGGGTCCCTGGTCTAAATTAGTGCACTACCAGGGTCCATGGTCTAAAGTAGTGTACTACCAGGGTCTAAAGTAGTGTACTACCAGGGTCCCTGGTCTAAAGTAGTGCACTACCAGGGTCCATGGTCTAAAGTAGTGTAATAACAGGGTCCCTGGTCTAAAGTAGTGCACTACCAGTGTCCCTGGTCTAAAGTAGTGCACTACCAGGGTCCCTGGTCTAAAGTAGTGTACTACCAGGGTCCATGGTCTAAAGTAGTGTACTACCAGGGTCCCTGGTCTAAAGTAGTGTACTACCAGGGTCCATGGTCTAAAGTAGTGTACTACCAGGGTCCATGGTCTAAAGTAGTGTACTACCAGGGTCCATGGTCTAAAGTAGTGTACTACCAGGGTCCCTGGTCTAAAGTAGTGCACTACCAGGGTCCCTGGTCTAAAGTAGTGTACTACCAGGGTCCCTGGTCTAAAGTAGTGTACTACCAGGGTCCATGGTCTAAAGTAGTGTACTACCAGGGTCCCTGGTCTAAAGTAGTGTACTACCAGGGTCTAAAGTAGTGTACTACCTGGGTCCCTGGTCTAAAGTAGTGTACTACCATGGTCCATGGTCTAAAGTAGTGTACTACCAGGGTCCCTGGTCTAAAGTAGTGCACTACCAGGGTCTAAAGTAGTGCACTACCAGGGTCCATGGTCTAAAGTAATGTACTACCAGGGTCTAAAGTAGTGCACTACCAGGGTCCCTGGTCTAAAGTAGTGTACTACCAGGGTCCCTGGTCTAAAGTAGTGTACTACCAGGGTCTAAAGTAGTGTACTACCAGGGTCCCTGGTCTAAAGTAGTGTACTACCAGGTTCTAAAGTAGTGTACTACCAGGGTCTAAAGTAGTGTACTACCAGGGTCCCTGGTCTAAAGTAGTGTACTACCAGGGTCCCTGGTCAAAAGTAGTGTACTACCAGGGTCCCTGGTCTAAAGTAGTGTACTACCAGGGTCCCTGGTCTAAAGTAGTGTACTACCAGGGTCCCTGGTCTAAAGTAGTGTACTACCAGGGTCTAAAGTAGTGCACTACCAGGGTCCCTGGTCTAAAGTAGTGTACTACCAGGGTCCCTGGTCTAAAGTAGTGCACTACCAGGGTCTAAAGTAGTGCACTACCAGGGTCCATGGTCTAAAGTAGTGCACTACCAGGGTCCATGGTCTAAAGTAGTGCACTACCAGGGTCCCTGGTCTAAAGTAGTGCACTACCAGGGTCTAAAGTAGTGCACTACCAGGGTCCATGGTCTAAAGTAGTGCACTACCAGGGTCCCTGGTCTAAAGTAGTGCACTACCAGGGTCCCTGGTCTAAAGTAGTGTACTACCAGGGTCCATGGTCTAAAGTAGTGTACTACCAGGGTCCCTGGTCTAAAGTAGTGTACTACCAGGGTCTAAAGTAGTGTACTACCAGGGTCTAAAGTAGTGTACTACCAGGGTCCATGGTCTAAAGTAGTGTACTACCAGGGTCCCTGGTCTAAAGTAGTGAACTACCAGGGTCCCTGGTCTAAAGTAGTGTACTACCATGGTCCCTGGTCTAAAGTAGTGTACTACCAGGGTCCCTGGTCTAAAGTAGTGTACTACCAGGGTCCCTGGTCTAAAGTAGTGCACTACCAGGGTCCCTGGTCTAAAGTAGTGTACTACCAGGGTCCCTGGTCTAAAGTAGTGCACTACCAGGGTCCCTGGTCTAAAGTAGTGTACTACCAGGGTCCCTGGTCTAAAGTAGTGTACTACCAGGGTCCCTGGTCTAAAGTAGTGTACTACCAGGGTCCCTGGTCTAAAGTAGTGAACTACCAGGGTCCCTGGTCTAAAGTAGTGAACTACCAGGGTCCATGGTCTAAAGTAGTGAACTACCAGGGTCCCTGGTCTAAAGTAGCGCACTACCAGGGTCCATGGTCTAAAGTAGTGTACTACCAGGGTCCCTGGTCTAAAGTAGTGCACTACCAGGGTCCCTGGTCTAAAGTAGTGTACTACCAGGGTCCCTGGTCTAAAGTAGTGTACTACCAGGGTCCCTGGTCTAAAGTAGTGCACTACCAGGGTCCATGGTATAAAGTAGTGTACTACCAGGGTCTAAAGTAGTGTACTACCAG